>NC_140477.1:0-107500 GCF_051167445.1 Perissodus microlepis | reverse complement strand
ACAAATACTCACATAGCCGGTGATAAGGCAGGCTCGTCTGATGAAGGGGCTACAGATGTGGAGGAGCTCCCTGAGTGTAGAACTAGACAGGTGACTGTGAGTCAGAGACAGACAGGCAGACAACAGGTCAGAGTAAAACAATAAAATTAAGTTAGAATTTAAAAAAACACATAGGTGTCTATGACAGACTCCATTTTTAACGGCAAAGTTATAGTTTATGGGAATAAACTAAGAGCAAAAAATAGTCGTAAAAGGGAAATAAAAACAGGAATTATGTATAATGTCAATTCCAAAAAAATGTTGACTGCAAATATCTTTTTAAAAACCAAACACTTTTTAGCCACGTTTATTTTTGTAATTTTTTCTATTTAAAATTTATGTTTGATTTAACTTCCGTTTGCCTTGTATGCTTTTGAAGCGTTGTTTCAGTTTAAGCATTTATTGGTTTTCTGTCTGACTGTAAATGAAAAATAGATTTTTGAGATTTTCATGCCATTGCATTTTGTTTTAAAAAATGTCATAACATTTTTAGGGCCCGAGCACTGAGCGTGTGAAAGCCCTATTGTATCTGCTCCGTTTATTATTATTATTATTATTATTATTATTATTATTATTATTATTATTATTAGGGCCCGAGCACTGAGCGTGTGAAAGCCCTATTGTATCTGCTCCGTTTATTAGGGCCCGAGCACTGAGAGCACCCTAAACCCGATTCTTTGATCCCCATGATAGAACAGAGAAACCCCGACTCAGAGTGGTCAAAACATTTATATTTCTTTATTCAATCATCTTCCGGAAGAGAGAACCCTGCACAGCCCCAAAAGCCAGTTGCAGAAACTCTAACATTAGAATTTAAAAATGTGTCTCACATAGGTGTTATTTTGGTCCTTTACATGTCACACATAGTTTCATGTTACTAGTTCCTCTTTTTGTCTGGGTGTCCTGTTTTTATTTATATGCTTGTATAGCTCTACACCACATGTGTCAAAGTCAAGGCCCGCGGGCCATGTCCAGCCCAGCGTACATTTATATCGGCGCTAATAATATACTAACTACAGATCCCATAATGCAGCGCTGCAGCCTCCTTGCCGAACGCTAGGCTAACTGGGATCATTCCCGCATCAATCAAGTCAAACTTCTGTTATTGCGAAGCTCGCCGCTCACAATGGTGGAGAGAAAAGTTGATTCTGAAAGCAGAGCCTTTCAGCGCCAGTGGGAGACTGAATATATGTTTACAGACATGCTGGTAAACCCGTGTGTCTTATTAGTGGAGCTAATGTGGCTGTAATGAAGGAATTTAATTTTAGACGGCACTACAAGACATAACTTCAGGATAAACTAAAAAACCTAAATGCAGAGCAGAAACTACAGGAAGTAGACGAGCTAAAGAAGAATCTGACATTTCAGCAGACGTTTTTTCACCAGAGCAAAATCACAAAGTGCAGGTGTTGTGAAAGCCAAAGGAAAGCCAGAGGAGCCAAATCAGCCCGGTACCACTCTGAAGAGCTGCAGGATGAAGCTGTGCGACATCTTGTGTCCAGACAAAACGCAGATTTTGGCAAATGTGAGCCTGAGCAGAAATACGATTGCTGATCGGGTTTGTGAGATGGCCACTGATTTAAGAACACAGTTGTGTGGAAGAAGCAAAAACTTCATTGCATACTCTCTTGCTGTGGATGAAAGTATAGACATGATGGACATTGCACAGCTGGTCATCTTCATCCGTGGAGAGGAAATATTGAACAAATATTGAGTTAGCAGCATATCACTGCTTCATACACCAGGAAACGCTGTGTGGTAAAGTCCTAAAAATGGAGCATGTAATGATCTGAAGGCCCGCAACACCGCCTTTAGGTCAGGAGATGCACACGCCTACGCCCAGGGCTAATCTAAAGAAGGGTATCAAAAAAGCCAAACACCATTACAAAAAGAAGGTAGAAGAACACTTCTCCAACTCCAACCCCCGACGCATGTGGCAAGGACTCCAGACCATTACAGACTACAGTACCACCAAACCCTCCCCCGCATCCTCTGATGTCTCCTTCCTCAACGAGCTCAACAACTTTTATGCTCGTTTTGAGCGAGGGAACCCCACAATCACAACCAAAGCAGACATGACGCCAGACCACCAACCTCTGACTCTCTCCCCCACCGATGTAGGAGCGGTGCTGAGCAGGATCAATGTCCACAAGGCTGCAGGCCCTGATGGCATACCCGGGCGTGTTCTCAGAGCGTGTTCTGGGGAGCTTACAGGAGTGCTCACAGACATATTCAACCTGTCCTTGGCCCACGCTGTGGTACCGGCCTGCTTCAAATCCACCTCCATTGTCCCGACACCCAAAAACTCCAACCCATCTTGCCTCAATGACTACCGCCCAGTAGCACTCACCCCCATCATCACTAAGTGCTTAGAGCAGCTGGTCCTAGCACACTTCAAATCCTGTCTCCCCCCCACCCTGGACCCCCACCAATTTGCATACCGCCAGAACAGGAGCACAGAGGATGCAGTCTCCATCACGCTGCACTCTGTCCTCTCACACCTGGACAACAACAACACATACGCCAGAATGCTGTTTATAGACTTCAGTTCAGCGTTCAATACAATCCTCCCCTCACAACTCATCAGGAAACTGACAGACCTGGGCATCAGTTCCCTCATCTGCAAATGGTTACTGGACTTCCTGACCAACCGCCCCCAACATGTCCGGCTGGATAACCGCTGCTCATCTACAATCACAATGAACACCGGTGTACCACAAGGCTGTGTGATGAGCCCTTTCATCTACTCCCCCTTCACCCACGACTGCAGACCTGCTGATGGTTCCAACACCATCATTAAGTTTGCAGATGACACCACGGTGATTGGCCTCATCAGTGACAACGATGAGACCACCTACAGGGAGGAGGTGGATCGTCTGGCTGAGTGGTGCGACACAAACAACCTGCTGCTTAACACCGAGAAGACTAAGGAGCTCATCGTGGACTACAGGAGGAACGCTGACCCACATCCACCCATCTACATTAAGGGGACGGCTGTGGAGCGTGTGAGCAGCTTCAAGTTCCTGGGAGTCCACATCTCCGAGGATCTCATCTGGACGTCCAACTGCTTCAAGCTGGTCAAGAAGGCTCACCTGCGCCTCTTCTTCTTGAGGACTCTGAGGAAGAACCACCTGTCCTCAGACATCCTGGTGAACTTCTATTGCTGCACCATCGAGAGCATCCTGACCAACTGTATAACAGTCTGGTACAGGATCTGCTCTGCCTCGGACCGGAAGGCGTTGCAGAGGGTCGTGAAAACTGCCCAGCGCATCGCCGGAGCACCACTTCCTGCCATAAAGGACATCTACAGGAAGCGGTGTCTGAAAAGGGCTGGGAAAATCATCAAAGACCCCAGTCACCCATCACATGGACTCCCTCCTGCCCTCTGGGAGGCGCTACAGGAGCCTCCGGATTAAGACCACCAGGTACCGGAACAGCTTCTTCCCCACAGCTGTCAGACTCCTGAACTCTGCGCCCTCCACGCCGCCCACGTCTAGCGCGCCCTCCACGCCATCCACGTCCAGCGCATCCACGTCCAGCGCGTCCACGTCAGCGACCAGTGCTTCATAGGCCATGTGCCACTCCTAGCTATTGCTCACCGGAGCAGCGCCGTTGCCGTCGGACCCGGGGCAGACCGCCGGAGGAGCAGTGTCATTGCCGTCGTACCCGGGGCAAGCCACTGGAGGAGCAGCGCCGCCGCCACGGGGCCCGGGGCAAGCTGCCGGAGGAGCAGTGCCGCCGCCACTGGACCCGGGGAAGGCTACTGGAACCGTTTCGCCGCTACTGCCGGACCTGTGGCAGGCTGCAGGAGGTACAGCACCGCCACCTCTGGACACGTGGCAAGCCACCGGAGCTGCAGCTCCGCCACCACTGGATCAGTGGCAGGCCCCCAGAACCGTTTTGCTGCTGCTGCCGGATCCATGGCTGCCCGCCGGAGCTGCAACGCTGCCCCCACTGGACTCGAGGTCGGCCGTCTAAAGCGTCCTACTGCTGTCACGGGACCCGAGGTAGGCCACTGGAACTCTTTTGTTGTAGTGATGGGCCGCCTGAGGCTGTTTTGAGGCGTTTTTGTTTTTTGTTGTTTTTGCACCGCTGCGGGATGCGCGGTCTGACTTTGGGACTGTGACCTGGGAGGGGTTGTTGATTTATGGTTTTTGCTGGTTTTGGTTCTGCAGTGTAATGATACACTCAAGGGAAAGTACGACACTGAATGGCCCGCACAGTTTATTAGTTCCATTCCTGAAGCAACGCCCAGCTCCATCTACATGCGGCTCCAACCTTGTGTTTGCTTTCATTTATTTTTTCTGGGGTTTTTGGCAGCATGTTCATATTTCTAACTTGCATAATTTTGACAGGATATATTTTTATGAAGAGCAAAATATTTAAAGTTAAAGTTTATTTTTTTAAGTTTATTTAATCTGGAATAATATTCCTGTCTGTTTTTATTCATATTTATGTTTAAAAAACATTGTTTTAGTGTGTTCAAATGTTTATCTTGTTTGGCCCGCGACCTAAAGTGTGCCTTGAGTTTTGGCCCCCTGTGCAATTGAGTTTGACACCCCTGCTCTACACTAACTTCCTGTTTTCAGTCTGGCTGAGCCCTTAGTTTATGAGTCAAAAGTGGCCTTGCTTTACAAGCTTTTATTACTAACATACATAAAACAATATAATAAGAAAATAAGCACTAAGAATATATTAATTACATGACACTACCCCACAGTTACAGCATGTCTGACTGCCTGTTCATGCAAAAATATATGAGTTTAAGCATGTGATGACAAAGGCCTTCTATTATGTTGTTTGTCATCACATGTCACAGACATCTGGATGATAATTTGGAATAAACAAAAAACTCAAAACTTGTTACTTCATCCTTTACCTTTAGTATTATTATTATTGTTCTTATTTTACATTTTTCATTGTTAGGCATTAGGTTTATTTGTAGTAGTCCTTTCCGACTTCTTTCCCTCTTCCATGTTACTGTGTCAGCATCTATTTGGGGTTGGGAGTGGAACAGAAAGTAAGGAAATCCAAAGTGCCATTAAAACCAGGAGAGGTTCTTATATTTCAGAAGAAGGGATTAATTCAAAAGAAATGACCTCAATGCCATATTTTATTTAGGAACCCTAGAGAGCACTTTGCAAAATAACACATTCTTATAATTTCACCCTCAGATGAGCCAAGGTACAACTGTCAGGGAAGGTGATGTAGGTACAGAGCATATGAGAGTGGTTAAGTTAATGTCTCTTGTCTAGATGAAGGCACAAGAGGGATCAATGGCAAGGCGTAGAGATTCAGTATCTTCAGTCTTCAGTGGACACTCCATTTCTGGCACAAAACACCTGTAAAAGATGGTTGATTTAGGAGGTGACCCGACAACTTCAGCCTGTCAAACATAGCAATGGAGCAGTATGTTTAAAAAAAAACCAAACCTAATTAAGCATGCACTCAGTACCCTAAGAATTATTATGGTAGCTAAACACAGTGATAGTTGTATATCATATTATATCACTTCAAACAGAGGTGATCCAGTAATGCTGCACTAACGAATTAGACTAACTATTCACTTTAGCTAAAGTTATTAAGTTAGCTAAAGAGTTGGGATGCTGTGTAAGACATAAATAAAGCTAAAATACAAAGGTTTGGACACTGTTTTGCATGTTTCCCTACTGTAGGGGTCTCTGCAAGCATACAGAGGGGGTACTCTGAGAGGGTCCAAGATGACAACTTTGGAATTCTACTAGAAACAGTCGATCATATTTGTTTGTCAAAGCTGAATCCAAGGCAAACTACGCTAAATTAGCGTTTTTAGCTAACAGCTACAATAAGCATAAAAGTTACCTTACGGCTATCATTTGTTAACATGACGCTTGTTCTTATACGTGTAATACATTTATTACCAACCTGAGAGTTTATCCGCTGGTCATTCGACATGACGAATGACTTCTGAAGTCTTAATTCAGCTCAAGATGCTGTAGATTCCCGTCAGTAACACTTTTGGTCCGCTAGTACAACGTAGCTATATTAATATGCACTCATTACTCTTGAACCTGAACCGGATGTAAGTCCCAAAAAACTGGATTTTGGAACAGTAATTGAATTGTAGAACTGAAACTGAATGGTGAGAAGTGAATCTGAAATTATTCGAGAGCTGAATTTTTAAAGGATAAAATACAGTTTCAAAACAATTGAATTCATTTTCAAAATATAAAATTCAATTTAAATTTAGTGATGATCATTTTCAAACCAATAAATTGAATTTCAAATTAGGATAATTCATATTCAGTTTTTAAAAGCATTTATTCAAGTTACAATTCAGATTCAATCCGAGCAATTCAAATTCAAATTTAACTTATTCAAATTCAGTTTCTGATGGCACAGATTTCTGCCCATAGGAGTCACTCTGCAGATGCGGCTGAGAAGGTTCAGTTGATTATAATGTAACTTGTTTCCACAGCACACTTGATATTTTTCATATGCTTATACTTAAGTACTTATATTATAAAAAACGGTGATAGAGGGACTTGAAAATGGATACAGTTTTATCTTCATAATAATTTTGTTTACAAGTTCCTGTTGTAATAAAATACTTTTATTTAAGTATTAGAGACGTCATAGAACCATGAGGCACTTTGTCATTTTGATCTGAGGAATGACGTGAGCAGCAGCAGAGAAGCTGTAGCAGCAGTTACTTTCAGCAACCACAATCTGCTGTATCTTGTCTGTACACAGACGTTTGTGTTAATTTTACCTCATGAATCACATCCAATTTTTATACAGTGGAATTAAAAGAAAAAAGAATCAGTCATTGCAATTTGTGTTCAATTGTCCTAGTTGTCCAATACTAATATTTTGATCGAGTTCAAAATCACCAACACTGTCTAATTTGTGCACTGAGTCCAGCTCAGCCTACATTTCACTCAGAGCTGAAAGTTTTCACATTCCTCACTCCGTATGGAATTTCTTCTCCTGTTCCTTCATTGTACCCCTTAGAGGGTAATTAATTAATTAGTAAGTATGTCATGAGTCATCACGTTGGGATGTATTATTGTGTGTATTGTAGTGTAGTGTAGGGTCTACCTTACAACATAAAGCGCCTTAAGGTGACTGCTGTTGTGATTTGGCGCTGTATAAATAAAACTGGTTTGAACTGAACTGAACTGACGTATAGTTGCACTTCTAAGAAGCTATATAATGTGGTTGAATTACTGGAGTCTTCTTACGGCAGAGATATTATATACTGTTTCTATGACTATGTAAAACTGAAGAATAAAGTACATCAGAAAAAGTGATAGTCCTGCTTCTAGTAAAAACAGTCTCTTTTTCCATTCAAGAAACTGCCCTCAGATGCTTAACTAATAATCTTAATTATTTCATATTTGTCTAAAACAACATTAATACGAAAAAAAATGCATAAAATATCCCAACAATTGTTGTAATTTTTTTTTTTTATATATGTATTTTGTAACTAACCCTAGCCTCCTTCATGTCAAGCATGTGCATGCTACAAAAATATGGCAACTTTAAATAATTAAGCATTAACTGCAGAAATGAGCAGATGTTTTGGGACATTCACCTAGCTCATATTTGGATTTAATTTTAGCAACCATTCAGTGGCATGACTTACTCTTTTCTCCAGCTTTGCACTTAGGTAATGCTAATGCCAATATATAATATAATATACAGCATAACTGTATTGGCTTTACATAAAATATTCAAAAGACTAATGTAGTTATTTTTTTATAAGATTGTTTTCATTATGTATGATGATCATTTTTACGCAGGAATTTGTCATAACTTTGAATAAACCCTAACTCATTCGCTGCACACTTAAATGGCACTTAAATACAATCAAAGGGTTTAGTTTTTTGGACAGATGTTGTATGCAGTTTATTTTGAAAAAGACCCGTGTTTTTTGTCTTTTGAATATTTATAATTTCCCATGAATAAAAAAAAAAGTATTTCTTATCCAACTACTCAATTAATCAAAGGAATAATCGATACTCTATTATTAAAACAATCATCCTTAGTTACAAGTATTTAGGTCAAGTTTGTTTATATAGCACATTTCCAAACAGTGCTTAACACTGTAAAATGCCACTAAAATAAATAAAATGCACAACAATGATGCAGTAAAATATAGAAAAACAAATAAATAAAATAAGTAAATAAAAACAACTAAAACAACAACAACAACTAAGGCTATTAAAGTCAACGTGTGTTAAAATCCAGACCATAAAAATGTCTCTTTATTAACGATTTGAAATGTTTGAGCGTTTGTGCAGATCTAATATCAGGAGGAAGACTATTCCAGGCTCTGTCACCACAACGAGTTTAGACTGTGGAGCAGTTAAAGGTTGGTTAAAACATATTCTTGGATTGCTGTAGAAAGTGCTTGAAAGGTCCAGGTCAAAACTAAGCCTAAAAATGGTTGTGTGGCTCTGGGGAGAGCGGCCAAAGTGCACAACTGGGAACCTGACAAAGAGTGAGTGTGTGGGGTCAAGGGGTTAATCTGGCTCTCGTTTAATTCTTATCTTTTAAATTCACTGATGGATAAAAAAAAAAAATCCCCTCAAACTGCCTGCTGGATCTTTTAATCTGGTAGATTTAATCTCGTGTACCTTAGACAGCACTAGCACAGAGAAAGGATGAGCAAGAGCATAATACAGTAGAACACAATGTATGTATAGAGGAGTCACCAGTTACACCAATACAAAACACTCTGATATATTTGTGTTTAATTCATTTATATTGTGATAATTATTGCCAGCTTTTTTTAATCAGTCAGCCCCTAACACTTCTAGAGTAAGCTTGTTCACTTCCTGTTTAATAACATCAGGTGTACACCTCTAATAAAACATCTGAAGATCCAGCGGCATCACGCTCTGTTACAGGCACAAATTAGACTGCTCGTATTATTTTCAAACACTGTTTAAAAAGCTCTTTCTCTCTAAAGGTCTGACACTTTTTATTAGTTTCTTTTAATTTTATAAGTCCAAAGCAAGTTTTTCAGAAATATAGAATGAAATGTGAAGACGGATAAAACACAGATCATAAAAAAAACGTACAGATTGGGTGTAAAGATGTCTAAATCAAACCTTGACCTTTACACAAGACTTACACTAGACCTCTTTATGAAAGCTGTCATTATTGTTTCAATATAAAAGTGTTTTTTACTTGGAGAAAGTAAAACCCAACAGAAGCTTTTCAGTGATCTATTCTTTATGCGCACAGTGCCTGAAAAACTCATTTTGTCTGCTAACAAACAAATTCTTTATGGTTGTAGTGGTAGCTCACAGGTGTTGCTGAAAAACAATGCCCACGTTCAGCAACAGGTTGGCCAGATAAAAGAAGATGGGGAAAAAATAAACAGGAAGAAAGGAAGAGCCTGTGTCCTTACTACATGAGAGGCTTGCGGCAAAGCACCAGGGCGTCGTAGAGCAAGCACACTCCAAACACGGTGATGCCTGTCTCTTTCACCAGCATGGCGCAGGTGCCCAGCAGCAAACTGAGGAACAGCGAAGATGACGACACCGTGAAGGCCAGCGAGTCCTCAGAGACACGCCCACTCACACTCCTGAGAGAGGAGACGAGACAAAAGTATGAGAGAACAAAACAGCTCGGCTTTTGTAAAGTCACTAGCTCCAGGACAGCTTCTGTTCATTAAATGTGACGTGGCAGTCATGTTGCAGCACGTCTAACACAACGACAGAAATCACTTGTTACATTAGCTAAATTTAGATGTTTTTTTATGGCTGTAATTAAGAACTGTCAGATATACTGAACATATAAATGATACACTAATAGGCTGTAACACTTCCTGTATGTAAATGAGACTAAACATGATGTTTTTATGAACAATTTTCCATCCATCCCGTAACAAATCTAACTACGGTAACAGTAAAAGTACTCTTCATTAGTCGATACCGCTGTAAAATCTTATGTGCTTTGAGATTCTGTTCACTTTTTAAACACCAAGCTGTAATCATAAACCTCACAAAGTCATATGCATTACACGACTGAAGGACTAAACATGAGTAACAAAACCATTTAACATTTTCACTCACTTGTTAAAAATAATTCAGTATTACAACCACCCATTTGTAGGAGCTTTCCACGTTTATTCTATTCACTCGATCTGCATCAGTCTCTCAGGCAGGCCAATCTAATTTACAGTTGCAAATGTGCATAGAGAGGTTGAGGATGGTGTTGTCTTACAATAATCTAATATCTTACCTAATATAGGAGAGGAATGTCAGCAAAAACAGCAGACAGGCCAACACATCAGCTCTACCCACGATACCAGACACCTGCGAAACAGACGTGCACAGATTTGAGAGATTACGCATGTGCCAGAATGCTCCATTGAGGACACACTGCTGGATGTCTATGTGCAGCCCATTACTGTTGCTATGCTACAGTGAGCTGCACATCACTGTCTCAGTAGAACCAGCCTCTGTACTTTCCTTTCAAACCTTGAGAGCGATACGCAGTGTGACCATGGCTCATGGTTACTGGTGCCAAGAATAAGTATTAAGGCTTTTCTATAATGTCTGATCACACACGTGTGTCCGTTGGGCAAGCATGATTTGTTCATAAACAATTCTCTCCAGAACTTTACTTAGACTAACAGGTCTGCTACTGACACCATTAAAAACAGCATTCTTATTTTTTGGAATTGGAATTCTTTCCGATTCATTCCACTGCGATGGAAATAAGCTGCATGCCAAACATCTATGTGATGTATAGGAGGGGACACAAACTTGGCTGCAGCTTTGAGCAGTTTACTGTCTATGTTATCAGAACCCGAAGATGTATCATCAGGTAGTGATATTAATAAACGCTCCACCGTCTCAACATTCACTGCCTCAAACGTAAATTGGAATTGCTTATTATCCATGATAGCATGATAGGGTGGGATCTCCTCTGCTCATTTTAAATTTGTTATTTTATTGCTGTAGTAAATCTTGAAATATATCCTTAGCTTTACTTATAAACATTCCATCTGTGTTGATGTGTGGCACCACCAGAGCATCACTCTGCCCATTATATTGGTTAAAACTTTCCACATCTTCTTGCTGTCCTTATTGGCCTCCTTGAGCACATGCTGATAATATAAATTCTTCTTATATCATTAAAATATTTGTCTGTGTTAAAGTTTATGTATGATCTACGAAAAACAATCTCTCGTGCAGTTTTCAGTGGTTTCATTTTCTTGGTCAAGCCTACAAGATTATGGTCACTATAACTAACTGGAACAGAGACAATGTTTAAGCGTTGTTCAGGAACATTTGTAAATATATGATCAATACAAGACGATGACCTATGACCTGCCTCTGTTGACCGTCATCCGCGTGGGAATGATTACCATCTGAGACAGACAGCAGTAGATGCTAATGAACTCTTCTTTTTCCTTAAAGGACAAGAAGTAGATGACCAATTAATATTAAAATCTCCAAATAAAAATATGTCCTTGTCTTCCATCTTTCCAACATTTCACAGATTCGTTCTACATACAACGTATTGCTACTTGGGAGTCTGTAGCAGCAACCCACCAATAACAGCGTGCCATAGAGCGTGTGTAACTGAACCCACACGATTTCCAGATCGTCAAACATTAAGTTCATACGTAGTTTGCTTGCCACATTGTCATTAATATATAAGGCAACACCCCCTCCAAATCTGTTTAAGTCTTTCCTATACAACTTATAACCATTCATTTCAAATTCAGCACCTAAATGTGTCTCAGAAATGAGTTTGTTGACAGCAATGACTGAATTTCCTGAAACTTATATTTAAGGCTACAAATACTACCATGAATACTACTGAAAAATATTTTACGGAGAATCCGGGAATAAACTGATCAACCATAACGGCTAGAAATCAGAATCAGCATTCTGATTCTGATTTCTAGCCGTTAAATGGCAATATTACTGAAAGTGTAAGTGCTAAATCCAGCATTCAGGGACCTCGGTTTAACAATAAATTTATCATATTTCAGGACGGCAATATCACCTCTGTCTCTGGCCACTCTCAGCTGTAGTAATAGTTCTTTCCTATTCTTCCTGATCTTTGTAACCTGACCACAATCTGCCTGGCTCATCCATTCTTGACTCTGTGACCGCGTTCGATTTGAACGTGTCGCTGTCCAGGCCCTGCTGGTTCTTCAGCAAGTGTTGGACTTTATCCTCTAATGCAGAGGTGGCCAACCAGTCAGAGACCAAGAGCCACTTTTTTTTACTGTGTTACCGCAAAGAGCCACATCATACACATGGGCACACATGAACATCACCCATCCTTTCCTCCCTCTCTCTCTCTCTCTCACACACACACACACACCTCTGCTCAGCCAGATTTATTGTAAATGTCACACACCAACATGATAATGACAGAAATGGACTCCTACAGCACTAAAACCACAGGCCAGTCATTTTCAACAATGAACATTGTGTGCACTGTCTCACACACACAAACTCTCAGTTCAACCAAGTCCACAAACAAAAATATAATAATCTACAATAGCATTTACTTCTACAATGCATGTTGTTTAGTGGGACTTCTGGCATTCCTTGCCTTGAACAATCCTCTTCAAATCTGACTTGTATTCCGTTGTTGCCACTCGAAGCAATTCTTTCACATGCGTGTCAGTCAGAACAGATCGATGCTTTGATTTCACAGACTCGCAGACGTATGTTGACCCAAACATTGACAGTATCATAAGCGCAGCCCATTTGACATTGGGGTATTTTTCCATTGGCACACTTTTCCAGAACTCAATGGTCCCTTCCCTTAAAGCAGGTTTCAATTGGTCCTCCTCACAAAGATCGATCATCTCCAACTCAGCCGCAGCTTCATCTGTGACTAGCGGGACTTTCAAACAGCCGGTCTCTGCATTAAATGGGTCGACGAGGAAAGTAATCTGTGGCCTTTTCAATTGTAGATCATGGAACCGGGTCACAAAGCTTTCGTGCAAGTTTTCAATCAGCGTTGCATATCTGGCTCTTTGCTTACTCAGGGCAGCGCTGGCGACTTGCCCGCTGGCTTTTAGCAGTGGGAAAATGCTATATCTTCCTTTTGAATATGTGTCTTGAACAGCTTCAGTTTGTTGACAAACGCAAACACACTTTGCACCAGGTCAGGCAGCATTTTTAACTTACCCTGCAGGGTCAGGTTCACTCTGTCCAAGTGACACAGCATGTCGACCAAAAAGGCCAGATCCATAATCCACTTGAGGTCCGAGAGCTCGGGATAGTCCTTGTCCTTCTCTTCCATAAACAGTTTCACGGCATCCAAAAGCTCAACGAAGCGAGAGAGGACCTGGCCTTTTGACAGCCACCTCACAGTGCAGTGCAGCGGCAGGTCACCTGGAAGCTCTTGGTCCAGCTCAGCGATGAGATTCTTGAATTGCCTGTGGTTAAGCGCATGTGTGCGGATATAGTTGACGATTTCCATCACAGGCTTCGTGACGTTATCTAAATTCAATGATTTAGACACGAGTTGCTCCATGTGGATGATGCAGTGGATGATCCAAAAGTCAGGAATAGTTTGGTCAGCTTTGCACAGCCCCACAAGCCCGTTCACAGATCCCATCATGGCTGGTGCTCCATCCGTGGCTATTAATTTCGTTATGAGCAGATTTGCTTTTTCAAATGCAGCCATCATGGTTTCTTTCACATCTATGCCACGGGTTCTGTCTTTTAATGGCACAATATCCAGGAGTTCTTCTTTGATCACACAATCGTTTGACACAGACCATGCAAATATTGCCAACTCAGGCTTGTCTTGTATATCACAACTCTCATCCAATACCACACTAAAATACTCACATGCTTGAAGGTCAGAGTGCAACTGTGATTCAATAGCCGTGTTAATGTCCGATATTCTGTGTTCAACAGTGTGGCGGGACAGTTGGACGTCTGATACCATGCGTTTTAATTTGTTGTTTTCAGGAGACAAGATTTCAACAACATCACTGAGGCATTTTTTAACGAACTCCCCTTCATTGTATGGCTTTTTAGCCCGTGCAATGTTCCAAGCCAGCTGATAGGATGCGAGCGTTATGGTCTCTGACCGCTTCGTAAATTTTTGGAAAAACTGTATCTGCTTTTCTGCCTGACTTTTCAAAGTGTGCTTGTGAAGTTCAGTCCCTTTTGGAAATTCCTGGTCGATGTTAGCATGGAGTGAGCTGAAGTGGCGCTGAAGATTTGAAGCTTTGAAATGCACTAATGACATCTGACATATAAGGCAGAATGGCTTGCCATTGCGTTCAACAAAAAAATATAAACTCTCCCACTCTGTTAAAAACGTCCTGTGTTCATCTTCATATTTTCTTTTCGCTGTGCATTTTTTCCCTGCCATTTTAAGGGCGAACTTGCTCCTACTGGGAAACCAGTATTTTCATCTCACACACATGGCCATTTGATGAAAATACAGTATTGAACTCAAGTGAAGCGAACGCGCACATTTTAAAACACCACAAAAAAACCCCAAAACACAAACACAAACTTTGATATGAATGTAAGAGCCGCATGAAACCAGGCAAAGAGCCGCGGGTTGGCCACCCCTGCTCTAATGCTTCCCAAGTTTCTGCATGTTCGTCTATTAATCCATCCACCACGATGTTATTCCTCCTCTATTCATTTTCTAAATAATCCATCTTGGTTGTTAACGCTTTGGTTTCCCCGCATATGCTGCTGACCACTGACTCAAACTCTTTCAATTTGCTTTTAATACTTTTCTCTTTGGTTTGCAGCTGACCGACAACACCATCCGTGAATTGCAGGCTGGACTTAACATCCTGCACATCCTTCAGAATTGTCAATGGAAAATTGTACTTAGTAGTCAGTATAGTCTTTTAATGATATAAGTTTGCATATGGTAGAATACTGCATGTAATCATTTGTGTTTAGAAGTATATAGTTGGTGGCATATTGAAAGAATGTCTCTTCCTAGGAGCATGGGAGAGGTCGTACCTTGTTTTATTGTTTTACGGTAGGATTAACATAGCTATGTCTGTTTTAGTTTAAGTGCCTTTTGTTTAGATGAACTGCTGGACTTCTTCACTGTGTTGTCTAGGGTGAACCATCTAGGGTGAGGGGGAGACTACCCTTTTTATGACCAAGGATGTTCCTTTTGTGCTGTTATGTTATATGACCCTTTGATCAGCAGGATCTCACACACACACACACACACACACACACACACACACACAAGCACCCACTGAAGTATAAATAAAGACCGGGGCAGTTTCTCAGTGCGAGTCTCAGTCTGGAGGCTGCCCTTGCTAGCAAGAAGTTCTGTGTGTTTCTCTTCTCTGAGTCTTTACTGAAGAAGTGTTTTAGAGTATATTTCTTAACATTATTTGGTCCTCCGAGCCGGAGCAGAAAATATCAGAACTGTTATCTGTGACTCTGTTCCAGGATCCAGCACTGATTCCTGACGCCGTGGGGAGCCAGCACCGAAGCCTGTGCACAGCCCTCTTGGACGAGGAGAGAGCCCCAGGACGTTAATTCGGGTCTGGGCCGGTGCCTGGTCCACGGCGCTGGGATTCAGTCTGATGATCCGAACCGTCAGTGAGACGTCGGGGGTGAGAAACACTATTTTGGTATATAAAACAGCCGCAAAGGTTTAAAGAAATGTGATAAAATAGGTTTAAGTTCGCCAAAATGAACTGTGTTTTGACTAGTTTTAGAGGTAGCTGAAATTACTGCGTGACAAATTAGGTTTAAGTTCGCCAAAAGGAACTGTGTTTTGACTAGTTTTAGAGGTAGCTGAAATTACTTCGTGACAAATTAGCGCGCAAATGTCTATGTGTGTGTGTGTCTGGAAGTAAGTTGATTTTACAGCACAATAAATTGCTGAACTACTTCCATTTTTGTGTATCCTGCAAGAGCCCACGTACTGGTGACAAAGGAGAAAGGTTGAGTTTCACCTCATAAAACTGACACCGCTCCGTGAATAGCGCGGAGTAGAAGGGCGTGTCAGTCACCACTCCTGAGTCGAGCGTGCCAGAGAAGGCTTTGCAGTTCTATGAAAATGGGGAATCAGCCCACCAAACTCACTGCTGACGAGCAGTGGCTAGAAAAGAAATGTCCAGGTGCCGGACAAATCAGTGCAAATAGGTGGAGAAATCCACAAAAAGCAAAAAAAAAAAAAAAAACGCAGATTCTTTAGATTGCCCTGATCAACAACAGCCGGTGCTCCAGACCATTAATTTAACCAGTTGTTAATAGTAATCTGCATTAAGCTCAGGGTTGCTCAAATTCAGTACAATGACAGATGAAGTGATATAGGTGAATATTTAAACTAATGACGTGCATAGAGGCACTTGACCTGTTTGAAAGACTGTCGTCTTGGTTCAGATATAGAGCACATCTATGAAAATGACTAATATGCTGAACCCTGTATGAAACAGCTGAAAACTACATGATGGAGAAGCTGAATTGAATATGAAACCACTGTGAGGTTGCGTTGCGGTCTCTTCTGAGCTGATGAGCAAGCTACACATTATCAGATCGAGAGCTGCCTGAGAACTCTTCAAAGAGAGGGAAACAGAACTATGATAACTATGATAACTGGAGTGTGCAGAGTTTCCGTGAGCAGTTTTCCTGCATCTTGACTCATGTGTGTAGAGTGTTCTTAGCATCAGCATCATGTTTTTGTTTATTTGTTTTGTTGGGTTGAAAAATAGTTAAATAAACTTGTGATCATATTTATGGATCACCATGGCACATGCCACTGGCCAAATGATTTATTTACGCAGATGAACAAGTGAGTGTGAATGTGTCTGACGTCACAGTGTTTTTGTGCGCTGTGTAAAAGTAATTGCCTCTGATTGTGAGAGTGGTGATTCTGCAGGTCACCAGCTATTTAAAAAAAAAAAAAAAAAAAAAAAGAGTGAAAAAGAGACAAAATTTACATTGTAGATGAAAAATAATCATAGGGAAAAGGTTTTGTGTTGATCAGCCAAGAACAACTACAATCTAATTTTCTGCTTTTAAGGAAGGACTGTTCACAAAAACAGAGAGAGAGATGTGTGATGGTTAAGCAGTGATGATAATAATGAAAATGTCTTAGTTTGTCACTTTCAGGTGAAAAGCAGACCTGGATCAATTTTCCACATGCAGCGGTCGGAAGAAAGTCATAGTTTAACATCATTGGAAACATTCAGGCCAAGTTTCTGGCTAACTTATTTACAGCACCATGTGTCTCTCAACCTCACAAGCAGCTCTCACTCCTCCCTGAAGACAAGGAATGCAGCTCCAAAGAGCAATAACATGGCAGATAAAGAGACAGCAGCAAAGTCCTGAGCAAAGAGTCCCAGCAAGCAGCAGCAGTGTGGACAAACAGCATCAGAGAAGAAGAGCAAACCCATCATCCTGCCTGATTGGATGAATGGCACTGTGTTTCCAACAAGCTGCAAATTCACTGTGCATGTGAAAAGAACGTTTGAGGAGAACTGAGGAGACTGTTGGAGTTTGACATTTGCCACCTTTGGAGAAAATGGCAAGAAGAGACAGTGGAACACAGGACAAAGCTGAAGGAGAACTGCCTGTTATTGGACTGTTGAAGTGGGAGAGGACAACAGAGAGAGTAAGTAGAACACAGAGGAGTGCTGTTATTTAATTTGGGAAATCAAAATTTGGTTTAGCAAACCTGGGGAAAACAAAACTGACTGCTTAAGTGGGAAAATTGTGAAGGAGTCTGAAACACTGCAAAAAGAAACATACAAAATCACACACACAAGCAGAACATGCATTAACCCTACTAACACTTCCAAACACAAGAGAGCTCATGAAGATTAGACAACATCTTAAGCATGTGAGTCTGTTTATCATCTTGTCCAAGTCACTTAGTGTGATGAGAAGTGATGCAAAGATCAGTGGACTCATAGCACATCAGTTACAAAATGATTAAATAATAGCAGAGAAGTGTGTAGGAAAGGCAGCTTTAAGAACATGCCCTGCTGGAGATGCAGCTCCACAGACATGCATTAGACCTGCCTAATAACACAAACACACATGCAATGAAAATTAGCTTGTTATCTCTCATCAGTGATAAAATAGTGTAAATTTAGCAGACACTTGTTATCAAATGCTGAATTTATCCAGTGCAAAAAATTGACTCTCTAGGTTGCAGGACAACAGTTTTAACTTTTGTGGGGGAAAAAAAAGATTCTGGTTTGACCAACCAGTGATCAGACAATAAATTTAGTCGTTGATATAGTAAATTGGGAGATGCTTCCTGCTTGATTGATGCAGCACAAGTAATTTACTGTATGAGGGAAATTCTATTTTTGTGATAACATTTTGAACATGCATTTCTGTTGTCCTGTCATCTTAGTGGGTTAATAGCTGATATGCAAATTAGTTGATCGTTCTTAGATTAATGAAAGGTGACTGAATTCTAGCACGAGTGAATGGGATGTGTTGGAGTTTGTTAGAGTGGAGACTCTAAAACACTGAGTTTCCTGTTTTGATGTGCAAGTGAATCCTGTACCTAGATACACAACTCTGAATACGTCAGAACAAACGTCTTTTGTGAAGTGCATGACAACATGTCACATGTTTTATGATGAAGGGAAAAAAGGAAAACTGAATAAAATGGGTCTGTGGCCTAAATGAGTGAAAAGCACAGACCTGGGGATTAAACTCATAGCTAATAAGACATATTAGGATTAAGTTGTGTGTTGTGCAGCTGATGGTTGGTTTGGAGTGACTCTAGCTGATGATTTTTCTTTTGTTGTGAAGTTGAGCCTGCCAATGAGTATGATGGTATGATAAACCATGCTAATGGTATGATTTACCCTCCTGAGATGAGGAGCTTGTGTCATGACTTAACAAGGCCTTTTTATTTTGATACTTTCACAGTGCACTGAAAGTTTTGTTTGATAATCCCTGTTATTTTTTCATTTTACTTTTATTTTTTGAACAGGCACTGTTCTGTTTGTGAATTTCTTTTCTTTAAGCAGATCTGCACGTCGGGAATTAAAAGCGCTACACGTCGTCGAGAAAATTGTTGCAAGTGAGTTTCTCCACATTAAAATGGGCTCAGGAGAAAGCCACTTATTTGGGACAATTAGAAAATGAGAGTCCCTGCCTAAAAAGGATTCAGCGAGGTAATCCGATCTAAAGTTCTTTTTCTTTTTGAAATGACGTCATTTTGCTGAAAGTGGAAACTAAATGCGACGATAGGTTCCACTATCAGCAAAGAAAGAAAGAAAGAATGGATGAATGAATGAATGGAAATAAAAAACAAACTGACTGACTGGTAAAAGCTGATAAGACTTGACCACGACTCAAGGTTAACCCCCACCTGACAAAGGTGCAGACGAATTTATGTGCTTCTTTTTACAGGAGCAGAAAGATCACAGCAACATTCGAGGTTGCATGACGATTTAACCTTTTAAATGCCACTTTCTGTGTCTGTGCATCTACCAGGGGTGTTATTCACTACCTTGTGTTGCTTACAGAGGTAACTGTGACAAAGTATGCATACGCCTGCGCAGCGCTAACATTTGCATTTTCTTTTCTACAGCATTGCAGTTCTTCATGTGTTTGATCATGTGATTTATAAGAGGACTAGTTAATGTTTCTCTACTACAGGATTTCTGGGTTTATGTGTGAAGAAAACTGTGTTTACAGGTTATGAGTTGGTGATGCTGTTACACTGTGTTGTTGGGAAAATGTGAAGGTTACTTTGATGATGTGAATAACACTCTTTCCACAGCTAGGGATGGCTAACTTTATGGTCTTTTTATGGCACCTCTGGAACCTGTTGACCTGCGCCTGCCCACCGGATGGTCAATGTGTATTGCTAATGTTTGTTTTTCTAAGAATGCATGTAGAGGATTCAGCAGAAGCGGACAAGTGACATGAGGAAAAACAAATAAGAGATGCAGTGTTTATGGAATAGTTTAATATGGTGCTCATTAGCTGGCCACTTTTTGAGCTCATAGTGATTGATGAGTTGAGTGACTTTGCTTAAGAGAAGTCACCGATTACATTAATGTTGACTGAGTACATGGGATGATCCATGTCTGAGGAAATAATTGTAGTTTACTGATTTGAGAAAACCTGCACATGACACTTGTCTTGCTAGTGCTGAATACTTATTACTCTTATGATATAATTGTTTATAAGTGTGAAGTTTGATTTCACTTCCAGATCTTGTTTTACAGGCCATGATGGTGTGTATGCAGGCTCCTAGCGGAGCCAGTTTTTAAGCAAATTTAATATGCAAAACACACTAACATCTTTTATTGCAGGATTATAGGTCCAGGGTGGTGCTGCTCCAGAGGAGGAGATTCCCTGATGTTGCCTGGGACATGATCTAGCTAACCTTTTTCTTTAAGACAGGAATCTGGTTTTGATGAGTTGACTCATGGGAGTGTCCATGTGTCAAGAGGAGGGATCCAGGATTAACATGAAACAATGAATTAACATTAAATTTTGTTTTATATGATTTTTGCAGCGATTTGTGTGATTAACAGTTCATTCAACGGGTATTAAACCTATGCAAGTGGTGCATCCATGTTCAGATGAGGCTTTGGTGGCCTATAAGTGAAGTTCACTGAACAAAAGAATGTGGTTTGATGATTGTTGACATGCTCTCCAAATAGAAGTTTTTCCTCCTAGCAAGGAAATACAGGTGCAGCAGTAATCTCCTGAGAAATCTTCAGAGGCCCAGTGAGAAGCGAGAACCATTCCAGGCATAGCTGACAGCCCAGGCAGTGGTTGAGGTCAAAGGTCGAGCTGGTTGGGGCCAATCATGAGATCAGACTTTGGAGCCACAGCAAGGACCATGAAACTGCGTTGGAATGAGAGCTGTGCCAAGGGGGATTTCCAGAGGCCAACAGAGGAGATTGTGGACAACAGACGGGCACCTGAAGGATGAGGGGAGCGTGCCAAGCTCCATCGACAACGCAGAGGGAGTCTAAGGATGGCATCATGATTCTGTGAAAGCACAGGAACCAGAAGCTATGGTGGTGATGACAGCAGTTTCCTATGAACATCACCTAATGCTGTGTCACTATACTGTGCATACGATGGCACACTGAAGACTGCTGGGATCATAACAGCAGTAAGATAACTGGACCCAGCACCCTTTCCACAAAGGGGTTTTTCTGCAGAGGATGGACAGCAGAAGAGCCATAAGTATATCCACGACAGGACAAAGACAGAATCGGCAAATACAGACTATTATGTCTGTTCCCATATGCCAGTACATCAACACACCCCACACTATATGTGTTCCTGGACCAACTCCCAGGGAAGAACTACTCCATGATATTAGCAGAGAGAGGGGGACTTTGCGTCCTCTTCAACAACACATGCTGCACTTACATACCAGACGATGTACACTCATTAAACATGACTGACGCCCTGAATGCTTTGAGACAGATCCAGCAGGCCCAAAATCAGGACTATGTAAGTGATACAAGTGACTGGTTTTCCTGGCTTTACACTGGCTCCTGGTTACAGGTGCTAAAAGGACTACTCATCGGAGTTGAAATATTCTTACTTTTAATTTGTGTCTTTGTAACGTGTATATTGCCATGTCTAAAACTCAAGATTAACCGCATAACATTTTCTACTGTTGCTGCATATACAGCCGTGACAAATAATGATGATGACTCTGACCTGTTGGAACATGAAGACTTTGTGTGATTAATGATGATGTGAAAGAAAATGTACAACAAGATGTTACATACTGATATCTCAACTAAAGATATACTGACAACAGGAGGGAATGTCAATGGAAAATTGTACTTAGTAGTCAGTATAGTCTTTTAATGATATAAGTTTGCATATGGTAGAATACTGCATGTAATCATTTGTGTTTAGAAGTATATAGTTGGTGGCATATTGAAAGAATGTCTCTTCCTAGGAGCATGGGAGAGGTCGTACCTTGTTTTATTGTTTTACGGTAGGATTAACGTAGCTATGTCTGTTTTAGTTTAAGTGCCTTTTGTTTAGATGAACTGCTGGACTTCTTCACTGTGTTGTCTAGGGTGAACCATCTAGGGTGAGGGGGAGACTACCCTTTTTATGACCAAGGATGTTCCTTTTGTGCTGTTATGTTATATGACCCTTTGATCAGCAGGATCTCACACACACACACACACACACACACACACACACACAAGCACCCACTGAAGTATAAATAAAGACCGGGGCAGTTTCTCAGTGCGAGTCTCAGTCTGGAGGCTGCCCTTGCTAGCAAGAAGTTCTGTGTGTTTCTCTTCTCTGAGTCTTTACTGAAGAAGTGTTTTAGAGTATATTTCTTAACAAGAATGCTGTCTAATCTTTTGTTAGTTCTGTCTACAATTAATTGAACAAATGACTTCAAGTCATCTTGCTGATTTTGTTCCTGGTGAACATTACTTGTGCCAAACACTGGATGATGATCTTCAGCTTTCCAAGGGCAAGCTATTTAGATTTTTGTCAATTAACCTACTGTTACTTGTCCAGACTGCTTGCGTTTTAAGTGGAGGGGCACACACTTTGAGCATCACGTGATCATGTTCACATGGTTGTGGGAAGCCAAAATCATGATTATGATTAAAATATGTATAACTGTGCAGCCCTGGCACTAACGGATCGCCATGCTCATGGAAACATGAGCATAAAATGTCACGATCATTAACGTCAGCCCCTCAGGCCATCCTCACGAAGTCTGTTTGACAACACTCACACCAGTGGCCTGGTAGAGGTCAGTTTTTAGGCTTCTGTTAGTGCTCATCCTGTTTCTATTTGCAGACAGGAGCAGATACCGGTCTTGATGATGGGTTAAGGACCGTCTATGGCTCTGTCCTGCTCTCCTAGTATAACTGCCTGTTTATACAAAGCCAGTCATCTGGGAATGGCACGCATATTTGTGCAAACCTTTGTAAGGTCTACAGAGAAAAAAAACAAGTGAAAAACTGAGAAAATGAGGAGGGAAAGCTGCCTCCACCCGTACAACCATTCCAATTTTGGGGACTGCCTCACTGTTGCCCCTGTAGTATACCTCTTGTTATTTCATTAACAACCCCCTTGCTACTTAACTGATCAGACGGATGGTCTAGAAGTTTAAAGCTGGGCATACACTGCAAATTTTTCAGTCGCATTATTCAGCTCCTGCTCAAACTGTATGATTGAGTCTCAGGGGTTGGAAGTTCGTAGGTCAGGATGCAGGCTCTCTCAACAAACGGCCCGATGCTCTGATGCGACCTGAGTGCTCACACTGTACGTACATAACATGAAGCTTATAAAACAAAATCTGTGTCTCGCTCTCCCTCTCCGTCTTTCACTCACACAGACACACACAGACACACATACACACACCACCATCAACTTTGCTAAATTGCTAATGAAAAATATTGAACAGGCAGCTACAATCACGACGGCCGACAGGTTTGATTTTCTTGCAACCAAACGACTGCTGATCGGCAGCTGGTCGTGAGGTGTTAATCGCTTCTCGTTACGCCACGTATACTACACGATGCACGACTAGGGATGGGTACCGGTATCCTGACATAAACGGTAGTAACCAGACCGAAAAGCAGCGCACATTTCGGTGCTTTATTTCGGTGCTTTTTTTTTTTCCCTGAGATGTCACACACTTTGAATTCTAGCCAATCATTTTACCTTTCCAAGGATAGTAGGCGAGTCCAGGTACTTACGTTCTTTTAGAGCAGAGAACAGATTAAAAATGCCCAAGGCGAAGCGGTCAAAAGTCTGGCTGTACTTCACAGCAAAAGATGCAAACTCAGCAGCCTGCAACAAGTGCTTTAAGCTGATACTGTGATACTGTCAAAGGAGGTAACACCTCGAATCTGATGAAACACCTGGCGACGCATAGCGTTTTTTTAAAAGCCGAGAAATGCGCCGTATTTGATAGCTTGCTGCGAGACCTCACACCGTGCACATCTACTGCGGGTGTGGTGCCTGTTATCGGACACGGAGTTAGCAACATCCCCCAAGAACCCGAAGAGGAGAGTCCTGGCCCCTAGCCCTGCCAGTGTAGCAGAAATGATGAGGATGATGATGGCAGCAGCAGCCGTTCTTCTCTGCGCGAGTAGCTTAATGTTGTTCGTGTGTAATTTACGTTGAGGAGGCTAACCACGTTATTACATTAATGCATGTAAGGAACTAGCAAACACCGTCGTAGTTACATACGGCTGCCTTCGTGTTTGATGGCAGATACTCCCTTCACCCTGGCCAAAAACGCTAATATGACCAAAGAAAAATGGAAAACAGCTGAACATGAGAGGTTTTTGGACAAAGTGTGTGTTCTCCATTCTTTAAGCACCGGTTCGAGCACCGGTTTGAGCACCGGTTCGAGCACCGGCACCGTTTCAAAAGTACCGGTTTGGTACTGGTATTGGATAAAACCTAAACGATACCCATCCCTATGCACGACACGTTAATAAGGCGAAACTCGGGCTGATCCCCAAAACGGTCACACGACTGAAAACTCGGCTCAGAATGGGCCAAAAATTGCACAGTGTATGCCCAGCTTAACTGACTCGATGTCAAACTCTTATTAAAATGTGTTGAGTTCATTTTTGAGCAGTGTTGTTCTCATGTGGCTTCTAAGCACCTCCAGATGTGCTAGGTGTAACTGAGAGAGAGGTTGTAAATATCTATTATCTATAACAGCCACAGACAGACAGCCCCCATTCCAAAAAGAGCACCTGTGCAAAATGTACATAAAAACCTGATGAACAAAATGATTTGCAAATACTGTAAACCCCCATTTTATTCATAAAAGAAAACATTCATGGAAAACACGAAGTTGAGAAAATATATATTTATATTTATAAGAAACAAATCAGCACTTTGAATTTGATGGCAGAAACACATTAACACAAAATACATTTTTCACTCCTATTAGTATTTATCATCATGTGTGTTACAGCCAATTAGCAGCTCCTCATCCTCTCCCCCAACCGATCCAAGAGTTTGGGCCTGAGATGAGCATCAAAGTCTATGCAAGACTGAACTAGCTGTTTCATGCTTCCTATTCTCACTTTGTTTTCTACTGCGTAGTCTTTCCAGTTCACTCTCTCTGTCTCTCTCCCTCGCTTCTCTTTCTCTTAATGTCTCTCTGTCCTGTTACAGCCCCTGCTGCACTCAATTCCTATTTTCTTGCCCGATCTCTCTTTGCCTGCCTCTGATTTCCTTTCATCACCCTCGTGTGCCAATTTCTATACAGCTCTTTTTCCACGCTACTCACATTCATCTACCCTCCCCTTCTGCTCCTTCCATCTCCAATTTCTCTGCAGCGCTCCTGTAGTGAACATCTGAGCCCTTTGTTGTTGTCTCACCTGTTGGAGTGAGTGAGAAGAGTCGTAGACTGTAAGCTTACAGAACTTGACTCACCACCTCTCAGAGGCAGATCAGGAGAAATGTTGCCCTTTGGGAATCACATGGAGGTTGAGCCGAGGGCACAAAGAACTCAGAGGACTGATAGCCAGTGATGGGAATAACGGCATTACTTCTTTCATTAACGAGTAATCTAACTAATTACTATTCCTATCATTACAACGCTGTTACAGTTACTAACAAGAAAATGCGGTTGCGTTACTATTCTTCAACAAACAGACGGTTGAAGCTGTGTTCAGCTTACCGCACCTTATATCAGCTGCAGGAAGTAGCTGTAAGTAATCTGGACGCTACAGCTTTAAGTGGCTGCGCGCTCCTGCGGACGGTGATCACGATCACTGTCTAGCACAACACCTGGAGCTCAGGGGGCAAAACAATCGCATGAGTGCTGCTGTTTGACTGAGGAAGAATAAAGTAGTCGTGGTAAGCCAATCACATTACCACTTAAAGACAAAGCAACAAGCTGACATATACCAGTTTATAAACTGTGTTGATAGGCCAGTAAAACCAGAGTCATGATAAACAATATATACGCGTGTTTTTCCTCAATAGTTTCGTCACGTTTACTGTCTAAGGACAGCGCAGCGAGACCTCTCTGCTTATGAGCCAAAAAAACAAAACAAAACAAACAGGGGAAGTTTTAGGAGTGACGGCGAGAGAGAGAGAGAGAGAGAGAGAGCAGAAAAACAGAGAGAAGGAGTTTTGAGATGTGAGAGATTTGTGACGTTTAGCGTGTTTGGAGTGTGTAGTTAGTGTGTAGTGTTGTGACAATGAGGCGACTGCTGTCTCCAGGTAGAAACAGCAGTGATACGCCTGCTGCTGTCAGACCTGCAGGTATCAGGCTGTGATGTTCTCCTTTATAGTGGACAGAAATTATTTTTTTGAGTGGCACAAATAATTTGTGGCATCTTATTGAAATTTGTCTGATTTTAGATCAGTTGTGTTAATACAGTATGTCAAAATGAAAACCTAACTGTAAATTCAGACATGAAAATCAAAAGTAGTTAAAAATGGCCAATTATACCCTGGACCCCAGAGGGTTAAACTTTTTTTTTTTTTTTTTTTAGAGTAACGCAATAGTTACTTTTCAAGTAATTAATTACTTTTAGAATATTGTAACTCAATTACTAACTCAGTTACCTTTTTGAAGAAGTAACTAGTGACTACAATTAATTACTTTTTCAAAGTAACTTGCCCAACACTGCTGATAGCAGGATACCTGAGCCCTGCTGTGTTTCTCAAAGCTTTGCCCCCGTAGCTTGATAATGCTTTCTTTCTCCTTTCCTTGATCCTTTGGCTCTGACAGGGAAAAGCTGCTCCATTTGAGGGATGATTTTAGATGAACAAAATGAATAGATAATTTAAATAAATTAAACAATCTTTCTTCTTCTTCTTTCATATATTGCAATCTATTTGTCATACAAGTTTATATCATGAAAAAAATATGAATACTCAGTGAAGAAGTCAGTCAGAAATCAGTTACTATTGCCTGGCCACTGATTTCCTCTGCATACCAAGATGGTCAGCGATTTCATCACCTCCTTCAATTGTTTGTTGTCATTTGGTTTTAGATGCATTTTTGGTCGTCATTTTCTAAATCTGTTAATGACTGAAATATCATTAACATTAACAGATATACAGTAATTCTCCAACTGCCCCTGCGGGCGGTCTATCCTTCAAGCTGAGGTCCTCTACCAGAGGCCTGGGAGCTTGAGGGTCCTGCAGTATCTTAGCTGTTCCCAGGACTGCGCTCTTCTGGACAGAGATCTCTGATGTTGTTCCCGGGATCTGCTGGAGCCACTCGCCTAGCTTGGGAGTCACTGCACCGAGTGCTCCGATTACCACTGGGACCACTGTTACCTTCACCCTCCACATCTTCTCGAGCTCTTCTCTGAGCCCTTGGTATTTCTCAAGCTTCTCGTGTTCCTTCTTCCTGATGTTGCTGTCATTGGGAACCGCTACATCGATCACTGCAGTCTTCTGCTTGTCTACCACCACTATGTCCGGTTCGTTAGCCATCACCATTTTGTCCGTCTGTATCTGGAAGTCCCACAGGATCTTAGCTCGGTCATTCTCCACCACCCTTGGGGGCGTCTCCCATTTTGACCTCGGGACTTCCAGGTTATACTCGGCACAGATGTTCCTGTACACTATGCCGGCCACTTGGTTATGGCGTTCCATGTATGCCCTGCCTGCTAGCGTCTTGCACCCTGCTGTTATGTGCTGGATTGTCTCAGGGGCATCTTTACACAGCCTGCACCTGGGGTCTGGCCTGCTGTGATAGACCCCAGCCTCAATGGATCTTGTACTCAGAGCTTGTTCCTGTGCTGCCATGATTAGTGCCTCTGTGCTGTCTTTCAGTCCAGCTTTCCACTGTGACAACTTGGTCTCTACAATAATGACTCAGTTTCTAACTGGAACACAGACCATCAGCTCCACCCAGACATATGATCTCATCCCAAAATACAGGAGAAAACACAGACACAGATTGATGCTTCATGAAAATCAAAACCTTCATTTTTGAAATCTGGCAACAAGGGGAATGGCTGTCTGACAAATGTGTGACAAAAAGCAACAAAACGAGCAGCGGGAGCAGCTTAATGAAGATAGACTTGAGAAGATAAAAGTCATTGCTCTGTTGGTTACCATTTCAAATGAATGAAATATCCTGTGACTATCCTGTGGTCAATGTTTCAAATTAGAGGAGAAAAAATGTATCATTTTGAATGAACCTCTTTGTCTGAGATGTTGAAGTAGAAACCAGTTCTAGTGGGCCAGGACAGTCAAGTTCAATATGTTTCATGTGATAACTGAAACTCTGTTGTCATATTCCCCGAGCAGCCTGTAACTTTATGCTTATACTCACAGCCTCGGTGTGGACAGGGTGCACGGCGAAGAGGAGCGCCGTGACGAAGGCCAAGTGGCGGTTTTCAAACACGTGGCACTGGCATACGTGCATCAGCAGGCAGGTTACGGTGCAGTGCAAACACACGTTGACAATGTGGAAATACAGAGGTGTCATACCACCCAGCACGATGTTCAACCTAACAGAGAGAAAAATTCAGCTCTGTGAGATGGACAAAGTATAAAAACTAGAAATCTTAAAATATCATTAAGAGAGTGAAAAATAAAGTTTAATATCTTTATTTTTCTCAAAGACCGACACTGTTAGGGGACAGCCTTGTCTAAAACACATGCACATCTTTGGATTTACTGAGACAATTCCTGAAGTAAATTCGGTTCTGTGTTCATGGATAAGGTGACCGTCTTATAATTCTTAACAGAATCTCAGTTTTCACAGTGGCATGAATTTCAAACACAACATGATTGCTTTGAAGGAAAATGTTAGAGCAAGTAAGTGAACATTTTGTCCTCAAAGTTGATGCATTATACTGGAAAGATGTTCATAAAGCTATTCAAAACATCTTTAGCACATATTTACCCTTTGATTTCAAATCTATATTTTAGGATACACACCCTCAGACATAAAGAGTGCAGAATAAATACTTGGTCTGCTGCTGGCTGCAAGTAAAAAGGCACTGACCAAAAGATGGCTAACACAGGATTCACCAACAATTAAACACAGCTGGATTGATGTAACTTGAGAGATTTATAAGATGGAAAAGATAACTTTTTTTTAGTGAATTTAGAGTATGAGAAATATATAAAACACTGGAGAAAAAGGCTCTGCTATGTGGGTTCTATGAGGCTGGGGCCTAAAATCCATATCGCAGTATAATTTGAAGCATGTGTGGTAATGATATATATCGCGATTTATTCTTTTCTTCTGTATCTTACGCACTTAAAATCCATTACTTTTCTCAAAAATCGACAGTGCGCCTTAAGTATGAATTCTGGTTGTGCTTACTGACCTCGAACCGATTTTATGTGCTACACGGCGCTCAAACCTCTGTCAAAACTGTTTTAGTACGACTTTGGTAAGCTACGAAGCCGCACCGTTTGATGAATTGTTGTAGTCAGGAGCCTTGCGGAGTAATCTGGGTCCTAAACTCCGTCCGTTTCAGGTCCCAAAGTCAAACGAACACTGCGGCATCACTGAGAGTTACAAACTGTCTAAATTCTTTCATCTTTAATAAAATGATCAGCGTTGCTGCTTTACCAGGTGTAACAATTAAGTTTAACATCCAGGCATCCATGAAAACAACAGAGTTAAAAGTTAGCAGGAAGTTAGCTCGCTAGCTTCCACCTAAACATGATATAGCATGTTCTGACTGAGAGATTTCTGAAAAATTCAAACGTACAGCTCTGCTATCACTTCCAACATAAATGAAGACAGAAAACTAATCAGCAGTGATGTTTGTAGGGTTACTGAAGTTGGGCTAGCTGGTATATAACGATGTGCTACGTGATTGATAGCGACACAGCTATATTAGCATAGCATAAACAGTGAAGCTGGAGGATGAACGCTGACTTTTTTCCACTCGATAAAAGTTAACGTGAGGGTTTCCGATGGTTCGGGACAAATGCAATCGCATAGCAGGATGCTGTAAACGGACCAAACTTCAGTCAGGAGAACAACTGAGATAATCCATTCACAATACGAGGTTAGTCATTACCTCCTAGGACCTGGCGTCCACATATGTGGACATCACATTTTGGGTTGTCTAGACCAAAATACTAAATTTTGCTCTACAAGGGCCTGATATCCACTTATGAGGACATTATACTGCCACTGTTCTATCAAAATTTAAAGCGAATGTCCTCATATCAATCAATCTTTATTTATAAAGCACTTTTCATACAAAGATGTAGCACAAAGTGCTTTACATACTTAAAAGCAGCCCACCCCACCCCGCCCTCCAACTCACTCCCCACACTCTCATTAACATAAACAATCATGGATACATACACCACCCCCCACGCACACACACACTTAAAGAGTAAAATTGGGCTGGACACACATGAATGAGCCAGGTGAGGAAACACTATCACAGGGAGCCGTCTGCACCGGGAGCCGGTCACAGACCGCAGCCTCCAGGCTGGGCACACAGCAGGAGGGAGGCAAAGAAGCCCCCCAGCCAGGCTGAGAAGACCCCCAGAGCCCCAGCAGCCACGGTCGATCACAGCCCCGGTGCAGAGAGCCCCCTCCGAGGAAATGTGGATCTTGTTTTTGTCAGAAACAAAAATCAGGTAAAAAAACAAAAACAAAATAAAAATCTGGTAATTCTTTGTTTTTACATTCATCGGGTCCCAATCAACCCAAATAGCAGAGAAAAATTAAAAATGCATGCCATGAAAGAGTTCGGGTCTTAGGAGGTTAACATACTGCTGCGTGGGCTGGGCTGTAGTTGCATCGTGTGGGTTTAAAAACTGAGCTTTAAAATGAACAGTGGTAATAAAAACCGAGAGAGGGCGACAGTGATCACTGACTGTTTTTAGGGGCTTGTTCAGATTAAATAGAACAAGATGCAGAGCATTAAACATGTCAAAAGCACAACAGCTTTAATAAAAGTCTCTTTGTAGCCTTAATGTTACAAGCTATCCACTTCAGTCTATTTACAACTGGAATATAAACTGTTTAAATTTACATTTCCTGAGCAAATTCTAATTAGTGACGCCAAACCTAACGATCTTTACTTCTCACACGTGATGCTTAAATAGTTCCAGCAAGGGTTCAAGTAGGTTTATCGACACACCAACAACAGCCAAGCACATTCCTAAAGGTGACAGATACAACAAACAAAAAACAGCCACCAGTTAAGGTCTTATCAGTAACTTATGGAAATATTGCATAAGTGAGTGGAGGTGAATTTCAAAGGAGCAGATCAGTTCAGTCTGACATTCACAGAGACATCTCATGTTCTTATATCTCCACAGAGTGATGTGACATCCTTCTCTTCAGCTGTAGCATATACACAGCGCCTGAGGTACAAAGGCTGTGGGATTTCTCGCCACATGTTTGTAATGGAGGAACATAGTTGACACACACTCCTCCAGGAAGCAGGTCCCAAATCTTTCACACGGCAAGCTAATAAAGGTGGTGTGAAGAAACGGCTCTCCAAGCTTCCACCCAAAGCGGTGAGCCTCCTACCTGTGTGAGCAACAAGGCAACAACTGCCACTCGTGAGAGATTACCTTCCTACTCCATTGTCTGATCAAGACACACTCATCATTAAGTGCTGTTTGTCTGTATTTCTGGGAGCAGATGCTTGTGGAAAGCTGTAAGCCACGCTTTTCGCTCTCATGAGATGCATTAAGTTGCTAGTACTTCAAAAACTATATTACCAGGGAGAAGGACGACTAAGCAACTGCTTGAGAGGCTGCAACAGTCTAGAGCAAATAGAGTGTCATCAAACAAAGAAACAATCCTGCTGCTTGACCAAACACACACACCTTGCTGATTTAAGGCCCCAGTATACCCGCCGCAATGGTTGCTTCGCTCACCGGAGAGGTGCACGACCAGCCGATTTGGCCATATTTCAATAAATGTGCTGCTCCATTCAGAGTGGGATGGATGCAGTCTCTCCTAATGAGACCAGGTATCCTTCAGAAAGTTTCCCAATTAATTATAAAGCCCACATCGTTTTCTGGACACCACTCAGACAGACAGCAATTTAAGGAGAGCATGCAGTTAAACATGAGGAGGGGACCAGAGAAAACTACAGAGTCCGACATTGTTTTGGCAAAGTTACACACCGATTCAGTATTAATTTTAGTGGCCTTTGACGCAGCTGAGTGTCATTACTGCAGATTAAGTTTGGGTTTTTTTAAGCACACTTTAATTTACTCCAATAACAACAAAGAGCAGCTCTACACTGTATTCACACATTGGTGAATATGTTTCTGTTTCAGTTGTTTACCTACTGGGAAAACCGCCACTGTTAATATTTTGGACTGCTCCCGCTATACAGGACTCAGTGAGTGTTAAGTGTTCTTATCTAATGTCTCTCTGCCCTTTGTTTTCATGGACACTTTCCGTTTCAGTAAGAACACTTTGTTATAATATGCTGCAGGTTGACTTCCAGAACTAGAATACGTAAAAACTCTTGCTGGTGAGGATTAATTTCCTGAGTTCAGTGTTTTTGGATGTAGAATACATTGATACTGATACCGCTCCTAATTTTTCAGTGTGTGAGCTGGATATCAAATCTGAACAATGACAATTTCTTTTTCTTAATCTGACTTAATATCGGTTTTATTGCTAACAAAGGCCTTTTCACATACTGGATATGCAATTCCATCTGTTTTCTCCAAAACGTTTTTGTTCCACAGGCCTAGAGCATCTGGCAACTGCACTATTAAGCAATGGTCATCAAAAATGTGCATTCCCTGACCAGTTGTGAGGTTATTTACTGCTGCCAAGTAAAAATTAGTATACAGTGCTGCATCATAAACCTCTTTGTGACTGCTTTGGTCACTCGCAGATAGCGGCAGTCACCTGCAGCTTGCATGGAAGACACTGACTTTTCTTGTTCCTTCAAATTGATCAGTACAGAAGAAAGCTATTTTTAACTGCTCCCTGTTTCATGGGAGGTCACCACAGCAGGTAGCTCCACATGTTTGACTTGGCAGGGTTTTTTTGGTTTGTGAAATAAATAAATAAATATTATTTAATGCTGATCGAGTCAAAACCATTGCTTTGGCCTGGTGGCCATTGTTTTCAGAAGGTGTTTCTGCACACCAACAACCGGCATGTGGAAACTACCAGAACTCTACTTTGAAAAACCTTGTTTGTGTGTCACCAAATACCGTTTTTGTTCAATAATCAGCGTGACCTGTGTATATACACAAACTTTATTAAAATAGAAAACATTGGTGTTTCTGTCATGTAGTAACTGCTAGCCTTAACTGTACAAAGGTTGTTCGACACTATGAAACACATACAGACTTCATGATGTTCAGCTAATATTTTTATTGTGAATATTGACCATGAGGGTAAACGTGTCGGCAGCATCAAACTAATCTAACTGTCATCTACGAATATGTCACGGCTCATATCTATATGATTTTACAGAAAATCATCCTTATTACTGCCAACTATTCCAGAGACGTGAAAATCTACAGCATAAAGAACACAAAAATATAGCAGTCTAACGCAACACTGTAACAGAGATGAACCGTCAGTTTGTCGCAGATCAAAGTGGAATGAATGTGATTGGTTGAACAGGTGTCTGTGATCTGTGTTATCTTCATTTTTATCAGCGTAAGAGACTCAGCAGCAGATTAGAATAACAGTTATACATTTAATAAATCACCAAATTAACAAACCTGTTCCGACAGTTTGAGTTTGTGTTCCCTCAGCTGCAGACTCGCTGCTGTTTAAATGTTTGAGAGGAAGATTAGATATAAACAAACGTCAAACATAGACTCAGTCTGCGTTCACATTTGATATGAGGTCAGCACGTACAGTGGCTGTGTCCTGTTTTAAGATCATATATGTAAAACTGTTGTCTGACCTCCGTCAATCCAGCCGCTCAGAGTCCGTGGTTACTGCATAAGCAGCTGTAATGTAAACAGCTGGCACAGCGGAAACCTACCAGCAGCATGAGTGTTTATGTTTTTCATTGCAAAAGAACTGTCTGAATGGTTAACTGAAGTTAACTTGGATAAATTATAGTTAAGGAGTATCACAGATAACGCCCACGTGAGTTGTGTGACTGTTCACCACTACACTGAAATCAGTAGGCTATTACTGAAATACACGTGCTATATCATAAACTATGATATAAATAGGGAGGTCCTATTAACATGTTTAGTTTTAAAGGACACCTTCCTGCCTTTAGACTCCTTCATGAGCAGTATTAGTTTTCTTCTAACATCCAGAAGTCTGCACCATGTGTTTCATAGTTTCTAACAAGCCTTTGACAGGTAAACATAACATGACCGAAACACCCAAAAAAAAAAAAAAAAAAAAAAAAAAAAAAAAAAAAAAAAATCACACAAATTATATGTTAACCTCATTTATTTTTAGTTAAGTAAACTCTAAAAATTCTAACAGACAGCTGGTGCTTAGAATACAGTTTAATAACTATTTAAAAAACAGATGATATAATATTTCTGTCCAGGTTGCAGTCTGCATGATGAACACGCTGTTGCAAACTCTGCTCCTCTCGGTGGAAATGCGCCTTCTCTTTCCTCTTTGTATAAAAAAAATACTCCTGACACGTACGGGATTCACTACAGGTTTTCGCTTGGGCAGCGGTTGTCCTTCTCTCCTGGATCGGCTGGAGCTTTCTTTTAGTGCCTACCCAGCTTTGACAAAAGTCCAGCTGGGATAACCACATTTACTCAGGGCCTTCTTGATGTGATGTTCTTCTGCCTCCCTGGCCGCTGTGTCTGTGGGGATGGTGCTCGCTCTGTGTTGTAGCGTCCTAATGACACCCAGGTTATGCTCCAATAGATGATGAGAGTCAAAACTTAAATACTGATCCGTATGCGTAGGTTTACGGTACAGATCAGCTTTTAGATGTCCCCCATTACTGATGGAAATCTCACAGTCTAAGAAGGCTAAGCTGCCACTTTTCATATCCTCCCTGGTGAATTTGATGTGTTGGTCCACTGAGTTAATGTGATCCGTGAAATGTGGTACGTCCTGAGATTTGATTTTCACCCAGGTGTCATCCACATACCTGAACCAATGACTTGTTCCAGAGTAGGATAGCAAAGCCCTCTTTTCCACTTCTTCCATACTGTTTATAAGGTTGTGGAAACCTGCAGTCAACTGAGACTGAAGAAGTCATTTGGATGAGTGACGAAACGTTTCTCCCACAAAACGCTACGTCCAGATGAACAGAATCAACTTTTGGAGATTTACTAACCTGGATGATTGAGCATGCATCAAGACGTTCACCTATAAAGTGCTCTGTTGGGAAACAAGCTCCAGCAGCTCTGCGCTCGGGAATAAAAACTATATTTACTTATCTTGTGCAGAAAAATGCGCTGACATTGCGCTATATCGAGCACCGGCTGCCCAGTTAAACTGTGACTATCACCAGGTAATGTGGGCGTGTTTCTTGAATTAGCAGCAGGTGTTAAACAGCTGACAGATGAGGATGCATGCAGGTAAACTTAGGGCCTGTTGAGCTGATCGCTGGTGTCATTAGAAAAATGTCAGCTCGTTCTTTATATTACAGAAGCACAGAGACACAAGAACAGGCGGAAAGAGACGATCGTTCGGTGAAAATGACAATCTGCGAATACAACATGCAGAACGTGTAGAGTGAAATATGTAAACAAGCTGGTTAACGTATATATACACATATATTTACAACACACACATACAAAACAGTTAAGCTGGAACACCGGGGCTGTGAGCTCGGTATACTCTAGCTAGCGACATCTCCGAAAACATCAGAGCACTTTGCAAACATGTCCTATGTTGCAACCTGACCAGACATGTGAAGATTACGCCGCTACATTTGCAGCTAAAACAATACTAAAAGTGTAGTTGGTGACAGAAAAACGGGGTCTTTTCAAACTTTATGCCACAACCATTGCTGCCTGTGATTTGAAATGCATTCTGGGATACCTGACTGCCCCGAGTCCACAGTTGTAATCGATTATCTAGGATCGACCTATCTTGACTTACTTTACATAGCAACCAATCAAATGTTAGAGAAGCTGCAGTGGCAGGGTTAACCCCGCCCCCTGAGTTTGATGGGTGAGGCTGACAGAAGGGGACAAAATGCCAAAATGAATTAAATATGTCAATAACTAGTTAAATGTGTTATTAATTAATTAAATGTGTCATAAATATTTATTTAATTAATTATTTCCAATTTTAATTAATATTGCCACATTTAATTCCCTAGGGCCTTTTCTATTGCTGCTCCTAATGTCTGGAACAATCTGCCCCAGCACATTAGAGAGATCACTGTCCACTTTTAAAACATGTCTTAAAACCCATTTTTACTCCTTGGCATATGACACATTTTATGGTTTTAGACTTAGAGACTTAAGAGTTTTTTATTGTCATTTTATTGTCATATGCGTAAGAAACACTGAAACAGAAACATTGTGGGTCTGTATACAAGAGCAGTTATATAGTATAATAAATAAATAAATACAGGTGGAGGGGCTATGGTCATTTAGGGTGGAGATGGTAATTTTACTGAGACCAGGATATTTCACAGGACCGAAAAATATTGCACAGAACATGGAAAGACTGAGATGTTGCAATAGCAGCGTCAGAGTGGATGTGTTGGAGGAGTCTGTTCACACTCTCAGTTTGCATTAAGAGTTCTGACAGGCACTGCTGGGCTTTCTTCACCAGGGCTGATGTGCTTGTGGACCAAGAAAGGTCCTCAGATATGTGGGTGCCGAGGAACTTAAAGGAGGGCACCCTCTCCACATAGTCACCTTTTATGGCTAGTGGAGGGGGATCAGTTCTTGTTTTGCGGAAGTCCATGACCACTTCCTTTGTTTTCTTGGTGTTTAGGGTGAGGTTATTGTAGCTGTAATCTAATTTTCTGATTTTATTGTTTTAAATGTAATTCTAATTATCATTTTATACTATTATGTTGTTGCTATTTGTGCTGATTTTATTACTTTAAATGTCATTTTAATATATACGGCAATTAAGTCCAATATGGCAATATGGGGCGATCGTGGCTCAAGAGTAATCGGAAGGTTGCCGGTTCGAACCCGGCTCCAACAGTCTCTGTTGTTGTGTCCTTGGGCAAGACACTTCACCCGTTGCCTACTGGTGGTGGTCATAGGGCCCAGTGGCGCCAGTGTCTGGCAGCCTCGCCTCTGTCAGTGTGCCCCAGGGTAGCTGCAATGTAGCTTGCCATCACCAGTGTGTGAATGGGTGGATGACTGAATGTAGTGTAAAGCACTATACAGGCCATTTACCATTTTTATAATCTTATATTTTTTTAAGTTATTGTATCATTTCTGGCATGTCAAGTGTACAGTTGTTCTGAAAGTGCTATATAAATAAATTGCTTGCTTAATTAATAATTTAATGGTGTATTTAATTAATTCATTATGCCAGTCCTGGTGTTCCATAGAGCAGTGGTTCCCAAACCTATTTCGCTAGACCCCCCCCCCCGCGCGCGCACAAACACATCCAACGTCAAAGGTATGTGCCTTTTTTCACGTCACGCTCTGCGCCACGTTATTGTTTACACGAGATCAATTGCAGAATGGCAGATAGTCAGATTAACAGTATTTTGTCTCTATCTTCAGGTTTTACACGCTTACATTAGGGGTGCAACAATACTCGTATCAATATTGAACCGTTCGATACAGTGCTTTCGGTTCGGTACGCATATGTATCGAACAATATAACTTTTTTTATGCTGTCTGTGTTGAGCACTCAGTGGATCTGCGTTCGACTACTCCGCCTAGGCTGCACTGAGCACAGCGCAAGCTAGCAAGACAGAAGCTAAGCTCGTTGCAACATGGCAACTGCCTCAACGCTACCCGAAACTGAACCTCCACCACCCTCATTCAGATCTGGCGTTTGGAATTATCTTGGTTTTCATGTGAAGCATGACCCTGATGGTAAGCGCGTCATGGACAAAAGTAAAACAGTATGTCGGATGTGCCACGCAATGCTCAATTGGTGGGAACTAGTGCGTTAGTGCAGTTAGCTTGTTAACGTATTGATGCCGTCCAGCCCCAAGCACGGGAGGAGCCACGGTAACTTGTTAATGGAGATTTGCCGCGTCATTTTAACGAGATTAACGCTGGCAGCACTAGTGGGAACACAACGAATATGACTGCACATTTACGCCGACATCATCCTAGTGCAAAGACAAGTGGAAGCAGACAAAAACAACAAGCACGCATGCTACAAACTTTACCCGAGTCATTTAGACAGCCGTTAGCACATGATTCTCCTTATGGGGACCTGATATGTTTAATATGCTGCTGAGAATATAGCCCAGAAGAAGCGTATAGTATAGCTTTTATTTTGGAAAGAGACATTTCTCTGTAATAAACTCTCTTTTCCAAAGATGAGTGATTTCTCGATCAGATAGATTTTTTTTTTTATTATTTTGTTGTTTCAGCAATTTAAAAACTGTACTTCTGAGCTAAAATATATATTTATAATTTTAATAAATGACAAATTGAAAAGGCATGAACATTTTTTTGTATTGAAAAAAAAAAAATCAAACCGTGACACCAATGTATCAAACCGAACCGTGAATTTTGTGTATCGTTGCACCCCTAGCTTACATATACACACGCAGTTACTGTCCCTCCATTTAGAAAGGCAGAGGCGTGAAGGTGTAATTATTTTACGTGTAGCTGTTTTTTTTCCTGTGTAATAACAAACAAATTTCCCACATGTGGGACTAATAAAGGTTATCTTATAATATTCAACATTGCTATCAATGCATTTTTCAAAAAAAAAAAAAAAAAAAAAAAAAAATCCTCTCTTTGCAAAATGGGTTCAAAAACATAAACTGTGGGATACTGTTTGTCCGTGATTTGGAGAGCCCAGCGCGTGCTCACGACGAAGGGAAAAGCAATTCTGCAGGGGAGACCTGGACTGGAGTATTTGGGAAATACTTTTTTTTTTTTAAACTTTTGAAATGCTGCTGGCTTACCGACACGGAAAACTTAAAAAAAACAAAAAAAACAAAAACAAAACACATACTCACTATGAGAGCTGAAATAAAATGTCTGATTTGATTAATGGCCCATTGTATCCCACCAGAGCTTTATGTCTCGCAACAGCCATGCTCTGTAACTAACAAACTGCCTAATGAGGAGGAAACGTGGGGAATGATGGAAACATAGGTGAGCATTTATCTGGAGGCCATTGTGCGGGCTGTTTACTCATTATGCTCTTCCTTATCAGACATTCCCACCCTGTTATGGAAGCCCGACTGGGTACTCCCCACCCTCGCTATTTCCATCCATCGACGACCCGAGCACAACAGACCAGCCCACTCCAAAACAGCTCTAACCACTACTACATCTCCACCCATACAGTACACCTCCAACTACACCCCAGACTTCAAGCACTTAAAAACCTGCGCAACAGGTTCCACAGATGTCTGTGCGATACGTGAAACTTGAATCAAAGTAGTAACGTGGGCTGGACGGCTGAATGTGCTGAGACAAGCTGCTCTGCACGCTCCAACTCTGCATAGAAAGAACTGGAAGCGAGACTCTCGCTGTAACATTCCTCCCGAGAAGACCCTGCCTGGTATCGGAACATAGCCGGGGTTAGCAGCGTTCGGCTATTGCAAAGTTGAGCATTTCGCTACAGCAGCCCGTCCCTACGAGGGACAGCTGGATGACGTCAGCCCGAAACACGCGTTTACATCGCAGAGCTGTCGATCCAGCAGAACGACTAGCACTAAGTGTTGCTGTTCAGAGCTCCAGGTAAGGCGGGAAGGCTGAGTTCCGAGAACTTACTTGAAGGTGAGGATGCACAACGGTCTGTAAGACTTGTGGCTCGTGTTGTCCGCCATCCTCTTGCCCCAAAAGTCGTCGCTGAAGATGTTTCTGAGGCTGGAGCCAGGTCGGACGTCCGGATTGTTGACGATAGCCCACACATCGTCGTGCACCAACTCCCCGTGGAGAGAGTTGCTATAGCACAGGATACACAGGGCGGCCAGCGCGATGTAGCGACCCGCAGCCCACACCGTCTCCGGACGGACCGTCACCCGCGACTGCTGGCAGAATTTCTTGTCCCGTGCAGACGCTGTCATGTCGGGCCTGGCTTTCCCCGCGGCTCTGGCGGACTGAGAACGGGAGTAGCAGAGAATACGTCCATTCCACCTGGAGTGTAGCGGCTCTGTGTTCTGGGGACAGCAGGGATGGTGGAGATGTACTTTGCTGCCTTTAGGTTCCGTGGGAGAATGTCCTACTAGTAGGACATTCCTAGTATTAGAAAATGTGAAATCGTCTTTATTGTTTTTATTTCTGTTATATTTACATTACTCTTTTCATAAATAGTTGTTTCATATTTACTATTAACAAACCAAAGAGTAATCTGTTTTGTTTACATACAAAGGTATGCACTTGATTGGTCGTTCTTGACCTTGACAACATCAAAGACAAGTACATCAGTTGCCCCCTTACAGTCTAGTCTTTTTTGGAGGGGGAGGGGCAAAATCGCTGGCAATATCGTTATTATGTTGTTTGGTTTGTTGTAAACCTAGTGTGACTTATATTTTTGAAAACAGAACGTATGACATTGCTGCTAACAAATAAACAGACACGACAAAAGACTGAAATAAGAGGAAGAAAGTAAATGGAAAAAATTGCCCTATGTAAAAGAGTCTATTAATAGATGTTATTGGTGGACCAAAGGCAAGACGAAGCCTCCGTGTACGAGCTTATGTGAAGAACCTGAATGCGACATCAGCACAGATCGCGCCTGCAGACGCATGCGCATGAGACGATACCTCTCTCGCCTTTTAAAATATCAGCCGCAGATAATCAATGCAGGCGGGGCCAAAACTGCACGAGCCCATCATTGTGAACGCGCTCACGTGAGCTGTCCTCTTGCTCCGTGCCAGCCGGACCCCAAACAGCAGCAGCAGCAGAGTCCTTCTGTACACCTTGCTGCCTGGTCACATCTGAGAAATTATTATTATTGTTAAGGGAGCATATTTTCTGATACACAGACTTTATGTGCGAATGCTGTTTGTTGATTACAGTTCAGCGTTTAACACAATAGTGCCCTGCAGACTGTTCACAAAGCTCAGGGATCTGGGACTTAACAGCCGTCTATGTGCATGGGTGTTGGACTTCCTCACTGGCAGAACTCAGGTGGTGAGGGTGGGTAGATGCGTCTCTACCAGCATCACCATCAACACAGGAGCACCTCAGGGATGTGTCCTCTCGCCACTGCTCTACTCCCTCTACACTTCAGACTGTGTGGCCACCCATGGCTCCAACACCATTGTGAAGACCAAGGAGCTGGTGGTGGACTTCAGAAGGGGTCAGCACAGAGACTACAAGCCCATTATCATCAATGGAGCTCCAGTGGAGAGGGTGCAGTCCTTCAAATATCTTGGTGTCCACATCTCCTCAGACCTGACATGGGCTGCCCACATTCAGGTCCAGACCAAAAAGGCTAGGCAGCGCCTGTATCACCTACGACAACTGAGGAAGTTCAGGGTCTCTCCAAAGATCCTCAGGATTTTCTATACAGGCGCTGTGGAGAGCATCCTCACACAGAACATGACATCGTGGTTTGGGAACAGCTGTGTGAAGGACCAAAAAGCTCTCCAGAGAGTGATCCGTACAGCAGAACGCTGCTGCAGGATTGCTCTCCCCCCGCTTCAGGACACCTACACCAGGAGATGCCGGACTAGAGCAGCGCAGATACTGAAGGACCCGTCCCATCCTGGCAACAAACTGTTCCAACTTCTGCAATCTGGTAGAAGGTTCCGCATCATCCGGGCAAGGACAGAGAGACTCAAGAGGAGCTTCTATCCCCAAGCCATCCGGGCCCTAAACACACACACACCCGCCCTCTCACATCATCTATAATTGACTGAGACAGGACTCTCTTCCAGACACTCTAAACCCAGGCACAATGTACATTCCAAATTCCTTTAATTTTAAATATGTTTATATTGTCTATTCTGTAAAATAGTCAGATATCTATTCATATTAATGTACAGAATTCACCTGCTTGATGCTACTACTGCACATTTTGTTCTTCCTCTACCCCCCCATTTTTGCACATGTCGAGGAGCGTGTCAGGCTACATTTCACTGTGTGTTATACTTGTATAACTATGCATGTGACAAATAAAGAACCTTGAACCTTTAGTTTCTAACATCTCCTGTTCAACTCTGTGCAGTATTTCTGGGTTGTTGTATTTTTGGAGGGTTGTTATGGAAGCAGACCTTTTTGGTTAATGCTAGCAGAGCTCTCACCAGCTTCAATCATCTGTAAGACATACTGCATTGTTTAATACCGCGGTCAAGTGAGCCCTCACTTACGAAGAGAAGACACAGTCAAGCTAGCCGCACCGCCAGCCACACCTAAAATGTTGTTGCACTATTCTTATGCATATTACGGTACGTGTCTTTTGTGTCCTGACACTATTGTACTTCACAATCCACTCCCAGTTTTGGTTCATCTCCACTTTTCACCCTGTGATCCACAGCCCAAATTACTGTACGATTCAGAGAAAATTAACAGTAAACTTTACCCAATATACAGTACTGTACTTTTAATATCCTCATCTTTGAGCTCAGATTGCACAAAAACTGTAAGAGGTGACACTGATATTTCACTAGATTCTGACTCTAGGCCATCTCCACTTTTTACCCAGTGATCTACACCCCAAATTACTGTATGGTTTTCCAGAAAATGAATACTAAAATTTACCAGATTTACAGTACTGTACTCTATATATTCTCATCTTTGACATCAGATTACAGGAAAACTGTAAAAGGTGACACAGATATCTTACTGGATTCTGACTCTGGGTGTCTGTACAAATGTCCTTTGTGCCTGGGCCATCTCTTTTTTTTGTCGTCAAAAATGTCATTTCTGGTTTATTTGGGAATGCTTCCATTACTGCTTTGGCCATCTGAAATGAAAACAAAAAATAAAATTTAATTGAAAACATCTGCGCAAATGTTACACTTCCCGTTTAAACAGTTTAACCTTTTAAGATTATTTTAACTTATCTTATCTAATTTTACAGAACAATATTATTGCTTTAATGTGGTACCATACCACGATGACCATTACTCCGCAGCTAGAACCATCCCGTTGAAATGGATGTGTCAGTACTCCTCGAAGTCTCACATTCACCCAGTCTGTTTTGTTGTAGCATGTCCTTCTCATTTTTAAGTATTCACTGTGTGAACATAATGTACATGACATTTATATACAAATGAATGATAAAAGTCACACAGAAAAAGAACATTCTGTACTTTTTCATAAATCACATAGACACATATAATACATATCAATGTGTTTTTAATGGTGTGTCAGAAAGCCCTGTGCTCTAGATTATGTTACATGAAGTATCAAAAATAATAACATGTTCTTTTAAATCTACAAATGTTAACTGTGTCAAATGTCTCACTGCTTAAACACTGTCAGGGTATTTTTATTATTTAAAATTACATATGTGTGTAATTTTGAAGTAATTTTTTAAATTCTTTATAGAACTGATAACCATGGATTTTATTACACTTTCATCTACAACCATATGTCCACCTATAGAAAGAGGTCCTCTGTCCTCCTGTCACTTTTCTAATGGCATTACAGAATACCAAATATTTTATGTTATTATATACATGTAATAATTACCAGAATCTTTTGGCTGCACGGTCAGACTCTTCCTGCTCCAAAGAGTTTCTTGAAGGATCGACCAAATACAGACAGCTGTCATCTGCATTTATGTACTGCGATAGGTATATAAATTTAAAAAGTACATAAATTATGAAGAATGTTTTATTGAAACTAACTTTTTTTCACAGAAATGCTGCTCGTACTAACCAGAAACTTCCAGTGTACATTTCCAATGTTCACAAAGGATAAAATGGCTCTGTAGTTGTCAAAGTTCACCTGACATATTAGGAATTAATTACAAATTTGCAACAATACTTTTTTCATTTATCTCAAGAGATTAATAAAATTTAAAAAACTGAGTTCTAGAATATATGAAATAAAAATTTACCTTGGACAAGCTTTGTCTCCTGATTAGTTCTCTCTCTCCATAGAGGATCACACTGCTCGTGTAGTGGTTCATAATGTAGATATTATTCCCCAGATTCAGCCGAATGGCCCAGTGGTGCAGGAGACTTTCAATGACCTGAGGAGTATAATAAATAACCTTTTATTACTTTGTAAACATGATAAAGTTTTGGAATACAAAGGTTAATAAAGAGTTTTTTACTTACGTATACTCAGTATTCAGTCATGAGGATATGCCTGGAATGTAGATCTAAAGCAGTACTTACTGAATGTGTAGGGAACAACTAATGTTCTGCCCCAGCTTTAACGTTAACCTTATGCAGTACTTTTTTTTTTGGGGGGGGGGGGGGGGGGGGGGTTTAATACCTGGATTACATACCTCTCCAACAAGCCAACTGTGTGGTCTAAGGGTCAGGAACTCACTGTGACGTATGACAAAGTTGTTACCTCTAATCTGAGATGGGACCACAGAAACACCAACTTCCGTTTCCTGTTGTTTCCACAAATATGTGACCTGTGTTTCAACAAGACAATAGTAACTAAATAAAGTTCTAAAAATTCTTCTTAGGAGAGGTTTTAAATGTAATTTTTAAAAGTATTTTATGTACCTGATGCAACAACACGAAAACATCTCCAGATTTGACATAAATTTTAATGTAATTTATTTGAGATGTTAAACTACAATAAGAAATTAAAAATTGAGTCAGTTACTGTTGTTCTTGTAAAATTAAGGCCAGTAACTTGTAAATGTTACATTTATTGTTGGACTGACATTTGTCATTTTTCTGTGATCTGTAATTTTCATTCATCAACACATACATATAATAAAATCTAATATATAAGTACAAAAATATGTACTAACAAACTTGGTTTTTCAAACACATGACATAGTTATTGAATTAGAGTTTGTTTGTGAAACATCACCTGTGATGCAGTGTCCTTTGTCAGACCGGTTGTGTTTCTCTCAAGGTGCTCTGTCCTTTCCAGTGTAGATGGAGAATCCTCTGGCCCCTTGATTTGTGGGTTGAATTTAAAAGAAAATATTTGTTACTGCTGTGATCATTTTAAGTAATGTTTTATTAAGGAAAACATTGCATTACCTTTTGCATGAATTACATGTTATTAATGCTGATATATTTCACATAATACTCACTAAGTGCGGTGTTTGTTGGATTACAAAATCATAACAAATGAAGAAGAACAACATAGCCTGAATGTATTTAATGACTGCTACTTTTTGTGGCCTAATTTTTATTGCACAATTTGAAAAGGGTTATTCTATGCATCAAAGATGCTCTAATTCTTCAATTTCACTTGTTATTTCATAATAATTATTTATTCATGCTTATTGTTATCATTTTTTCTAACACTAAAGATAACAATTATACTTTAAAATTGGGTGTACTCACTGTCCTCCTGACATCAGAGAGTGGCTCCAAAAGGATCTCTTTGAAGGCCCTTTCCATTTCCTTCACGGTTAGATCATTGTTGTTTACCAGATGTATTTCAAATGGAGGACTTGTGGGGTTCTTATGTTCAATGTACTTTTTGATTGTGGTGACTACAACATCAGCACAAATTGAGACTGGAAAGTTGAATATTCCAGAGCTCACTGCTGGAATGGCAACAGAGGAAAATTTGTGCTCTTCTGCACATGTCATGACGTTCAAAATACCTTTAGTTAAAAGTTTCTTTGCATGGGATATCATGTGCATTGTGGGGTCATTCTGCAGACACGGGCCTACCAAATGAATCAGCTTCATGCAAGGTAGTTTGCCTGCTGTGGTAACTGCAACCTGTCCTGCCTTTAATTTGCCATTTTTGGCAATGAAGACGTCACTCTCTGCTTGGATAGTACGTCCTCCAGTAGCAGACAGTGCCTTTGCAAGTCCACCCATGTGAGAGAGACTTTCATTAGCTGCATTAACAATTGCATCCACTTTGAAGGCACATAAATCTCCTTTCCATACTGTGACCGATGCTTTATTAGCCATGTATGTTGCCATTTTTTGGCTAACAGCTATTTGTTCCTGGCTCTCATCCTACAAAGATAGACACATGTCAATTTTCAGAGTCATTTATGACAATAACACACAAAACATAAATGTAGAAATTAAAAATATTTCTAAAAATACCTGGTTTTGACGAGCATCATATTGTTTGTGCTGTTCCTGTTTAAAGGTTTGAACAGTGGTCTTCCCTTTTATCTGTTAACAGATAACATTTTTGAATGACTTTATATAATAGAATATAATAGACAATAGAATATGGTCATGAATGAGACAAACTTGTTCTGATTTGAGATGTATGTAACGAGTGAGCATCTGTCCTGCTGTTGGTGTACCATACAGGCACTGATATGACTGTATGAGTGCCTAGTCCCCTTAAAGGACTCTCTCCAACATTACATCCCAAGTAAACAGAGGAACTATGAGATAAAAACATGGGCAGTATGTGATGCCCGGTCCAGCTGTACAGAGAACATGCTAGTTTACAATTGGAAACTTGCTTGCCTGCAGTCAGGGCACGCGAGCTGTTCTTAATACAGTAGGTCTCCAAAAGACAATGATCACCCTTGAAAGCTTGTTTAATTCATATGCCCTTGGCCTACAACTGCTGATAACAAAGATGTACATGGTGTGACCAGCAAAAAGCAAAAAACCTGAGCTTCCTCCTGCACTTGTGTCACCTATGGACATGCATTTTTTGTCATTAAAGTGGGGGTTCACTAAGGCCCATGCCTAGGTGTAATACAATGTCAAAAAACAAAAATTTCAGGTAATCAGTTAGAATACAGTTTGATAAAACTGTATCCCACGGATGATAATTTATAATTAATTGATGCTTTATAAATAGTCAAAGCAGACGCTTTACCCCAGAGGACAAAAGGAGTATGGCAATCGGGAGGACATCACAGGGTTTAATTATTGAAAATAATGGGAACATGATGACTTACGTCAGTTTTCTTTTTCTTCAGTGGCAGTTCTGTCACTAACGGTGACACGTACACACCTTTTCGTTTAATGCGTTTGTCTTTCCATTTCTCCATTTCCACGCGAAAAGACTGTTGATTACACATACATAATTTTAGTGCTTACTTATTTTATCATCTCTTAATTCTATAGTCATAGGCAAATGTTTTCACTTTTTCTTAGTTTCTTGTTCTATTTGTATAAAACATCATTTTCATTATTAGGAAGTTATTCATACCTTTTGTCTTGATTTTTTCCATGTCTGCATATTCAAGCAGGAGGGCATCGTGCATTTTTTGATAAATTTCCACAAAGTCATTAAGCCTTGTCAGTCTCCTTCTCTGGATACGAATTTTTTTCAAATCCCACTGGCTTTTCTCCATGATTCCTTGGGTTCTATTGTCTTGTGTAAAATTCTTAAATGCAATAGTACATTGTTTAAGTCAATATCTATGTATTGCAAATTTAGATACAATTTATGTTTCTTTTTCACTTATTCTTCTCGTTATGATACCTGGTTCTTGGATTGCTGAATGTCACTATAGAGTTTACTGAGCTGCTGGTAAGCAGGACCAGTACCATGGCGTCCAAGATCCCCTAAGGAGAATACAAGTAATTCAAAAACATCATTAAAATAGATAATTCAACATTTAGCACATTTACATTTATTAATAAATGACAATTTAAGATAGTAATACAACAAATAAAAAAATGTACCTAGCATCATTGATGACCACAAAGTTGCATGTGGTAGAAGGTGATTTACCAGACCGGCAATAAATTTGGGTGCATGAAAGATGTTTCTTTCGCCCTCACAGTCCAGTGTTGCATTGTCAACAATTGCCTGGAAATGGGTCTTCAAGGGGGCATTCTGAACATCAGTCTGTAAAACAGATATACATCTATATTCAGTAAGTTATCAAAGCAATGAAAAATTAATTATATAAAATGTTATCATGGTTTAAAATATATATATATTTTAATAATGTGAATTCATTTGGGACAGACACAAGTAAAAAAGTTATTAATAAGATTACTTAAATAATAAATCTTAGCTAACCTTGTAGTCCTCAGCAATCACAGTCTTTTCATCCAAATCCAGGGTCCCCCTTTTTGCATAAGGATTTTCAAGTTGTTTTAGTGTATGGGATCAGAACGATGACACCTTAAAATGAAACCGAAAAAAGATTGAAACCGAAAAAAAATATTGTAACTGAAATAAATGTACTGAAAAATCTTGTATTGAAACTGGAAAAAAAATTGATAGTGAAAAACAATTAATTGAAACTGTAATTTTTTTGTTTTCGCTTACAAATTTTTTTTCCAGTTTCAATCCATTTTTTTCGGTTTCAAACCATTTTTCAGTTTCACTCTGCTGGCACTGTTTTGGCGTCTGGGGGCGCGCTGGGGGGGGATTCCGACCCGCATGTATTTGCATATATTATAATGCTGACCAATGACAGGAGAAAACACTGATGACGCGGCTTGAAAGGCCCCACCGCATTATTTTTGGTAAGTTAAATGTATTTTGAAAACTAATCCGTAATTTAGGTCCTTAGGTGAGCACTCGGCTGTAGGGGAAACTTGTTTTGTAAAGTTCGTTTAGCTAACCCGTGCAGGTGAATGAATTTACCCTGACTAAAGAAATCAAGAGAAACGCACCAGGCTGCTCAGTGACTAACCACGGTTACTGTACTTTTATTATGAGTATTATACTGTAAGAGCAACAGGCTGGACTCTGCTTCTGCTCCTGTGCAGAGCTGAATATTAAATGTGTGCAAACAGCAGCATGTTTTCTGTCACTTTCCACATGTGGAAGGACATTAACGCCAACTTTTAAAAACCTGGCACTTCAGTAACCCCTCATCAGTCAATAGCTACGGATTAAATAGCAAAGCCCGATACTTATGTACTGAAACCAACTACTTCCGCTTGTCAGCTTAAGTTAAAATGTTAAAATTTCTAAATATTCTCCTCCTCTGTCCCTCCGTCCAGCACAGGATGCTGCACAGGATTGCAATCCCAGGATGCCCAGAAGATTCGGTGGATGTGTTTGAAAATGTTGGACCAAGGGAGTTATTAATCTGTCTTCCCCAATGCTATATAGATGTTGTTTTAAACTGTCTACAAGAGCCTGACCCGTTTCTCCCACATACATCGGAAAGCACCTTTTACAGATGATAGAACCCACTACATGGCTACTGTTAAGTGCAGTCTTCTCTGAAATTGGAGTTCTGGCTCCCTCGTGTGGATCAAAAAAGGTACTATCCTTGTTTTAAAAAGTAATGATATAAACCTGCCTTTCTCTCATGCTGTTGTTCACAATGCACTCCGCTTTGATTAACATAAATTAGAATTTTTATTCTTTCTGTTGACCGCTGTAGCTTTACGGTTTTACGGCTAAAATTCTAAAACAAAAATGCCTTAACTGGTCACACCAAACACACATTGCGCTGTGTCTGGTGTCCAGTGAATATTGTCCCCAATCGTTCTAAAATGGTTCCCGGAAAGCGGGTTCAGGACCAAAAACCGTTTTGCAGCGAATCTGAGAGTCAGATTTTGTTGTTGTTCTTTTGGGAGGGAAGATGAAAAATTAATTAACGGGAAAACCACATCAGCATTTGGGAAGACAGATTTTGCTTTTTTTGTATAGCATTCTTAACTGTTTGATGGAGGTCTTTTCTGCGTCCTGATCCCACTGACAAAATTACCAATTTGATGTGTGGATGAACAGGCGTCTTCTCCAATATCTGGAGAAAATGATAGAAAGAAGCCCCCGGATAGCTGCGATTTGAATATTGTCATTATTGTAGGCCGGTATGCGGTTTAAATTAGAGTCACCCAAAAACCAAATTGGCTTATTCCCACAAAATGCCCAATCCGCGATTTTTCTGCCCTTTCTGGCTTTATGATAACTAGGATGACACCCATTTACCGTCTGTTGTTTTTCTATACCTTTTTTCTCTCTCTCGTTCTCTACAGTATCAGGAGCGAGCCCCTGAGGGGGGGTGGATCTAACTGGAGGTGCGGTAAGGTGGCTATTTTTGGGGTCAGATGAGGTCTCCACACTTTGGTGTTTGGCCACACTGTGGTCAACAGACCTTCTCATCATCACGTTGTTAGTTTTATTCCCCACCAGCTTTGCCTGGCCGCTTATACTCCTTTCACCTTTCGAGCCTGATTCCCAACCTCGACTTCCCCCAGGGGGTGTCCCTGTACCGTCAGCTAGAGCTCTGGCAGCAGAAGAATGACTGGTCTGATTGGTGTTCGGGGACCCGTCGTCACAGGTTCGTATCTCCGGGCTAACCTGGAATACTGACACATTAGAGTAACCGTTTTTAGGCTGATGAAATGAATGACTCTTAGTCATAGTCTGCTGTCCTCTCTGTGCCTCAGGTCTAATTTGTATCTCGCTCCTATTTGCTATCTGATCTGTAGGTTTTCTCCAGTTTGTTCTAGAGGGAACAAAATCATCATCTGAGAGATCAGAGGCCTAACTTTAACCAACCCAGGTCTCTCCCCCTCCCCCTGTCTTAATACGGGGCGGGAGGTCGAGGGGGGACAAAGAGGAGCGCGAAGGGGGCACGACGGTGAGGGAGACACCTGTTGGCCGTGGATCCCGAGCAGACCCGGTCACCTGTTCGCTGTTTCCAGGGATGATAGGAGAAATAACCCGGCTTGGTAAGTCATCTCTGACCTTATTAAACTGTGGTATTGGCGCGGGGTCGTCTAGCAAAGGGGTAGATTGTGAGTCCCGAGTGGTGGGATTTTTTGTAATCTGAACTTCAGGGTATACCGATGTCTGATTAAGTCTGTTTATTTGACTCAGAGGTGGAAATCCCTCCTCGCTCTCTAGATTTAATTCTTCTGCCGTCTCTTCTCCAAAGGATTCTACAGACGGCGAGGGAGCAGAGATGTCTGAGCCCTCCAAGTTTTCAGTGAGTAGAGATCTGGCTGCCTCCATCGTACCTTCGGCTAACCTGGCTTTGTAACGTTTTGTCATCCAGTTTGCCGCGACCTGAAAAGCTGTATTATCCCATGCTATGTGACTGATTTACCATAATCTTAGTGTAGTGTTCCTGCAGTATAGAAAGGCTATTTTGCAACCATGTCTGCGTATTTCTACCCACTGCCTCCCTAAGGTCCTCCGTGGGGGAGGAGGGTCTGTTAAATGCTGTGAGTTTTAAGGTCTGTCTCCTCATTCCTTTAGCTGGAGTCTCGGTCAGAATAGCTTTATCAATTACATTTTTATGGTGTATAGCCTGCATTAATTTAAAATAACTTTTTGCTACCTGTCTAGTATTGATATTCAACAGACGGTACGTAAAATGATGATTACTCCGTGTACCTGTTTGTCCCCTCTCTCCCTCCCCCCTCTCCCTCTGAATATTGCTGTAGTGTTTTCTGGCAGATGGGTTCCTTCTACCCTCCGCTGGAAGGCTGGATCGAGCCACCTGGAACCTGTTGGAAAAATCCATTGTCAGTACAGAAATTCTGATGCGTTGGGTCCGCGCTGTGTTTACGTCTTTTTTGCGCTAGATTCTGAGGTGCAGGTTTTGTCTCTCTCCAACCAAAATTCACTGAACCAGCAGCAAACTACGCTTCACATTTGATAAACATCGTCATTAATTCCCTCTTACTTTTGCTGTTTTGCCTTCACCATGATAAAAATCACACTTCATACACAGCTCTCTCTCTCGCTCTCTGTGTACTTCAAGAACAGTTTCCCATCTCAAATCGGTTTTCAGCATTATTCATTCGCTTATTACCCACCAGTCTACCATTGTTTACAGCACTGTTGGCCACTGTCCTTTTTTTTTTTTTACTTAATGACCTCAGACAAGAAAGACTAATTTCTGCTGTTCAATACTGAAGACATTTGAACTTTTTAAAACTATGCAAAATTGCAGAATCTTGCAGAATATTTTTAAGGTTATCTGCTATAAAGGCCAGGCAAAGGCAAAGCACAGAACTTGAAATGTTACTATCCCTTACCAGTTAATAATACTCTAAATCTCTTCAACCAGAGAGATGGGGGCTATAATTTAAAGACATAAAGACCTGGATGGCCGCTAACTTTCTGCTCCTTAATTTAGATAAAACTGAGGTTATTGTACTCGGCCCTGAAAATCTTAGAAATATGGTATCTAACCAGATTCTTACTCTGGATGGCATTACCTTGGCCTCCAGTAACACTGTGAGGAACCTTGGAGTTATTTTTGACCAGGACATGTCCTTCAACGCACAAACAAATATGTAAGACTGCTTTCTTCCATTTGTGCAACATCTCTAAAGTTAGAAATATCCTGTCTCAGAGTGACGCTGAAAAACTAGTTCATGCATTTATTACTTCCAGGCTGGACGACTGTAATTCATTATTATCAGGAAGTCCTAAAAACTCCCTGAAAAGCCTTCAGTTAATCCAAAATGCTGCAGCAAGAGTCCTGACAGGGACTAGAAAGAGAGAGCAGATTTCTCCTGTTTTGGCTTCCCTTCATTGGCTTCCTGTTAAATCCAGAATTCAAAATCCTGCTCCTCACATACAAGGTCTTAAATAATCAGGCCCCATCTTATCTTAATGACCTTGTAGTACCATATCACCCTATTAGAGCACTTCGCTCTCACACTGCAGGCCTACTTGTTGTTCCTAGAGTATTTAAAAGTAGAATGGGAGGCAGAGCCTTCAGTTTTCAGGCCCCTCTTCTGTGGAACCAGCTTCCAGTTTGGATTCAGGAGACAGACACTATCTCTACTTTCAAGATTAGGCTTCAAACTTTCCTTTTTGCTAAAGCATATAGTTAGGGCTGGACCAGGTGACCCTGAATCCTCCCTCAGTTATGCTGCCGAAGGTTCTTCCTGTTAAAAGGGAGTTTTTCCTTCCCTGTCATGGATCGGTGACCCAGCGCTTTGAGTTTATTACTATTATTACTTTCTACTTTCTACTGATTTGGAATTAGTTCCTTGGGTTTGGTTGTCGTGTTTATTATCCTTACCTGTGTCTTCCCTCTGTGCTCGTTCGGGTCCCTGAGTTTTGTGTTGTAAAATAATCTGTGTGTTTCCTGTTTTACTTTGTAGGTCTGTGTCTCGTTATGTCCATGAGTCCCAGCTGTGTGCCCACCTGTTCCTCGTTTCCTCATGTGCCTGCCAGTGTATTTTAGTCCCTGTCAGTTAGTTCTTGTTGTCGCGTCGTTAACGGCGGTTCCCCTCTCGTGCTGTGTGTTAGTTAGGGCTGGATCAGGTGACCCATGATGCACTGGGTGTTTCTTCTTCACTCACTATGTGTTAATAGACCTCTCTGCACTGAATCATACTTGTTATTGATCTCTGTCTCTCTTCCAAAGCATGTCTTTATCCTTTCTTCCTTCTCTCACCCCAACCGGTTGCAGCAGATGGGTTTTTTCTCTGTGTGTATTATTGCAGGGTCTACCTTAAATTATAAAGCGCCTTGAGGTGACTGTTTTTGTGATTTGGCGCTGTATAAATAAAATTGAATTGAATTTAACTGAATTGAATATATTATGCTTCAATTAGGCCAAAAAATATATATAAAAATAAAAAATCAACTCATAGTACTTGGTATCCTTGTGAACAGAGGTCTAACTTCCTCTCTTTTAAAGCTGAACCATTAAATAAAGACTGGATTTGTTCTACCTCACTGGCCTTTGATCTAGTACTGAGTGCTAGTGTTAATTTTACTTCTGGCGCCACCCGTGTGTGGCAGCCTGTTATGGCAGCTCTGCTCATTCCTGAGCTCTTTCTTATTTTCCTCCTGTTATTCTCGTAACTTTTTAACTTAAGTCGTAGCATTTTGATCCTGTTATCATGCACTACCATTTCATGCTAGTTCTGGTCAGTTTCCTCTGTTTTTTTTCCCCACTTTTCTCAAAAATTTGATCATGTTCATCTGGACGTAGCGGTTTTTTTTTGAGAAACGTTTCATCACTCATCCAAGTGACTTCTTCAGTCTCAGCTGACTGCAGGTTTCCCCAATCTTAAAACAGTACATTTGCATAATGACTGAAACCAGCCCACTGAAAGAACAATGGGCTGGGAGGTCAGTTCCTTAATCATAATTATGCTAATTCTCATGACCACTGATCAACAACCACTGATCAAAGCCCACTGATCAATGGCCATGAGTACCATTCACAGAGAGTTGGGGAATGGCTGCAATCACAGCATTGTAAGATGGTGACAGATGTACCCTTAGACCCCTCCTCCATTCAGAGATGGTCTTTCCCTTTTTCACGTAAATGGCCTCAGACAGACACACACACACACACACACTCAGACAGACAGACACACACACACTCAGACAGACACACACACACATCCACACACGCGCAGACAGACGCACACATCCACACACGTGCAGACACACACACACACACACACACACACACACATCCACACACACACATCCACACACGCGCAGACACACACACACACACACACACACACTCAGACAGACAGACACACACACACTCAGACAGACACACACACACATCCACACACGCGCAGACAGACGCACACATCCACACACGTGCAGACACACACACACACACACACACACACACACACACACATCCACACACACACATCCACACACATGCAGACACACACACACACACACACACACTCAGACAGACAGACACACACACACTCAGACAGACACACACACACATCCACACACGCGCAGACAGACACACACATCCACACACGCGCAGACAGACACACACATCCACACACGTGCAGACAGACACACACGCGCAGACAGGCACACCAACACATCGTCACATGTGCAATACCACCAAGTGTATTTTTTTTCTGACAACATAGTATTCAGAGTATTCTAGTCCAGTGCTTCCTCCTTTTTTCTGCTGTAACTTTGCACTGTCCACTTTTCTGCTGTGACACAACAAATTTCCCAGTTGTGCGACTAATACAGTTGATCTCATGTTATCTTTTAAATTGGAGACAGACAAAATGTATTGAGTAAGAAGTGTATGAATGTATGGTTAAATGTAATTAACTGTAGTCCAAAGCACTTTGAGTGGTAAGAAAAACTAGAAAAATGCTATAGAAACATCTGTCAGAGTTTTATATTGGCTACACTGTCATTTCTACCATGCAATAAACCAACTCAAACACACAGACATAGATGGAAATATTATATCTAAGGTAAAAACAGGGTTTGTGTAATTCTAGTGAGCTTGGCCACTGTTATTCTGGAACACAGCCTGAAATCTCTCAGGGAAGCTTTTTGTCATGTCTTTGTGGAGTCTTCAGCAGTAGTTTCCCAGGCTTCTTGAAGTAGATGCTGAAGCTACTCTTTGGATGTTCACTGCTTTTTGTCCAACTGTCTGTCAAGATGTCATAATATTTCACCAAAAAGCACTCAGAGCAACTCTCTGCCAAGGCAGCTAATTCTCTGGGGATTGTTTACTTTCACGAGAATACTGTTATCCAATAAATCCAATATTTTCAAATCCGATCTGGGTCACTTTCTCCTTTGAAGCACCGCTCCTTTCTAAAACAGTAATAAGGATGATTATTAGGTTATTTACATTATTATGTAAATAACAAAATAACTTAAAGCAAAAATTGGGAAACGTAAAGTCCGAAGTCTTTATATTAAGGGCCATCAGTCAAACAATATTGTTTGCTCTGGGTCTAAACAGAGCGCGTTGTGTGTGACGTCTTCTTTTGCGCATGCGGCCGCTTTGAGCGTTCACACTAGAGCGCGTTTGCTGTCACATTTTATTTGTAGTGTGAACAAGCAGACAAAAAAATCGGATTTGATCAAAAAATCGGAATTGAGCATTAAGACCTGCAGAGTGAACGTAGCCTTAGTTCAGCTAAAGCCTTCAGTCAAAGCTGATACTATCAATAGCAGTCACAGTCTAAAAAACTAGCAGATCTTCCACTCCACAATTAAAAATAGTAATACTCCATAGTGTCAGGATAAAGCAACATTAAATATTGGATCAGCTGTTTGAAATAATTTCACTTTGTATAAATTCACACTGAAGATGAGAATACACACCTGATATAACAGATAAAACATTAAAACCTGATTAAAACGCACACATAGAGGAGACGTGCAAAACCACCATATATAATTTTCTCTTGACTAATTTTAAAGATTGGGTATCCAAATAATCAAGCACGTAATTAAAAAAGAGAGAGAGGGGTCAGTGCATAGGGCGAGTTACTATGTACAGCTTCTTATTAATGGCAATGATCTGAAAATATGGACTTATCCTTTCAAGTGAATCTATTAATTTTGTTAATTATTCCATTAATCACTCTCATTCCTACATCCTTTCTCGTTCCATACAGAGTATTTTGCCTGACAGTTCAAGCTGCACCTTTTTAGTCTCATACTGAGTCTTGATGCCGGTACTGTACTCAGCTTCAGCTCCTCTCTTTATGGCTGCTCTCTGTTTATACCAACTTTATTGTCTGATTGGCTTTCTGACTCTGGTTTTGACTTTGACTGCACACCATGCAGCCAATCACATGCAAAGACAGACAGGGACCATATCTTGCAGGCCAGGGAAGCAGAAAGACGAGGGAGCTGGATTTAAAAGCTAATGTGTTGGAAAAATGTGACGAAGCAAGCAAAAATGTAAAATGAGCAGCATCTGACTGCATTTCAATGATAGACTGCAAAGCTGAGTGCAGAATTGATCAAAGGAGCTGGATAAAGTGTTACCTGTTTTCATTTCCAGCCATTTTCCTTTGTTTCAAACTTGTCCAGGCCTTAGACCTCATGTGTGTTCTCCCTGGTAGTAGTTAATGCATAAAAATAATGTTTTTATGAAAACACTGAATAAAATGTTGCTTTCTTGAAAAAGATAATGTACATTTGAAAATGGCATAAAATAAAGTTATACAAAGTGTCTTTGAATGGCAGAGATGTGTGCACGTACCACAGAGCCATGGCTCACTGTCTGAGTGTCTAAATGAGTCTCACCGGCCTGAACGCTCGCTTGAAGTCGTTAATAATTCTTGACTTGTTGGATCTGCTGCTCACCACAAACGAGCACAAGCATGAATTTTGGACTTTTAACTGTGTTTTTATAAGTGTTACAGCTTCTCCTAGTAATAAAAACCACCTTTATTTCCATTCATGCTACACAAAGTTGTCAAGCAAATAACAATTAAATAACAGAAAAGTTTGTTTTTCCACTTTTTGCTACAGAAATTTCTGGATTTTTCACGACTTCAGTTTAAAAAGCAAAAGGAAAAAACTGCAGTCTGGGCAATGAGCTGTCAGGGCCTTTTTCTATATTTTTACACCTTTATTTCTTATGATTTAAGCACAAAGAGCCATGCCAACAGATTTCTGTCTTTGTCACAGCAGCTTTTTCTTTATCATGTAGAAAAACAGTTAAATATGTCACTTACACTGACAGAAAGCAGCCCTGGCATTTTTGGTCTAGGTGGCCGATCACGATCGCTCCAAAAAAAGACAGAAATATATAAAGAATCAAATAAAATAATATACCATAGTGTGAACAAGTGTCACACTTAAATGTTTCAGATCATCACATTTAAATATTACACAACAACAACACAAGTAAACACAAAATGCACTTTCTAAATGAAAGTGTTTATTATTAAGATAAATTAACTGTTGTGTGTCACAGACCAGAAGATCCTCCAAAGCCAGACATCATGCCAGCATCCTAAGAAATTCAGAAACGAATGAATTGAGATCTGTCAGTGTGGACAGGGTTATAAAGCCATGTCTAAAGCTATGGGACTCCACCAAACCACAGTGAGAGCCATTATCCACAAATGGAAAACATGGAACAGTGGTGAACCTTCCTCAGAGCAGCCGGGCATCCAGCCATGACGCATCCAAGAGGTCACCAAACAGCCCAGAACAAAGAGCTGCATGACTCACTCGCCTCAGTTAAGGTCAGAGTTCATCACAAGGGCTAAGTAACAAAGTACAAATACTTTGTACTCTACTGTACTAAAGTAGAACTTTCAGGTATCTGTGCTTTACTGGAGTACTTTTTTACTTTTCCTCATTACATTTTGAAACAAATATCTGTACTTTGGACTTCTTACATTTTGTTTTTACTTTTGGTTTAACAAATTTGCAGAGGGTTATTGTTTTTGTCACTCCGAGCGTACAGTCCTCTTTGAAATAATCACCAGGGGATGTCACATAACTTTACTAACTTTACTATGGCACACATAGATGACGTGTGCCATAGTAAAGGGTCCAAGTGGGCCGCTGTGCGGTTTTGTTTTTTTGGCACAGCTCTGGAACGACTGCAGGTGTCCATAAGTTGCGGCCGCGGTACTTCAGCATCTAATGAGCCCTACAGAAGACGATCAAGCATAAAGGGAGTAACATGTTGTGGCAGGTAATTTCAAATGCAACGTTTCTATCAGCCCAACAAACATCAGCAAACACACAAGCTATTTTTGTGTAGTTTCTCTCACAGTGTGTTGCTAGCTAAAGGTCCAGCTGATGTATTTCACAGGGACAGAAACGAGTTTGAAATAACTTCACTCAGAGATGGAGAAAGAATACAGGACAGGAAAGGAAGAGGAGAGCTTATATTTAAAGGTAAGGACTGTTCAGTGGCATTTGATATAAACTGAAAGCTTACATGGAAGTCTTCATGTTCTCATATTGTGAAACACGCTGCAAAGAAACTAACGGTGTTATTTAAAGACCACATAAAAATTCTCTGCAGGTTAGTGCAGGATAATCAGGTTAGTTTACAGTAAAGAACTGTGTGCGACTGATGCACAATGGCTGTGGTGCTCGTGGTCTGTTACATCAAGTGTAACAGAGATGAATATGAATTTCAGCTGGTGATGCTTAACTGTAGAAAAAAGACGGTGTAAACGGTGAACTGTCAGTGTAGAGGGTGAAAATCAGCCAGGACAGCTCATGAAATACCTGCTTACATCTTGTTGATTTCAGTTTCTACAAAGAGCCACTACAGCTGATTTGAGGGTTCCCCCACCTGCTAAATTACACTGTAAGATGAAAACCCTGCTGAGCAAAAGGAACAAAGGCTGGTCTCAGTTCTGCCAGAAAGCATCTCGATGATCCCCAAAACTTTTGGGAAAATACTCTGTGGCCTGTTGAACTGTCTCTGCTGCTCGTCTGTTTGATCTTTTCCTTCCATCTCTCCTGGTTTATTTCTCACTTGCTACAGTGACTACAATAAAAACATCCCATTTGTGGAACAGCAAATATGTGTCTGATCACTCTGCACTGCATGCTCAATACAAATCTCACCGCCAGTAAGGACCTCAGTCACAAAGAGAAAACCTCAACACATAATATACACAATACATGAATCCCAGCTGTCATAATGTGCACCAAAAAGGGATTAATACTGTTTTTTCTCAGTCCTTAAAGCGCTTTCTGTCACCTAGAACCAGTTAATGTCTCCAGACCAGCCCTAAAGAAGTGCTGATCTTTGAAAATGAATCCACTGTGAGTGTGTGAACAAATGTCATTGTTTTTAAGCCCCACAGATACAATCATAGTCTAACGGTACAATGCAATGTAGTCCAAATAATCCAGCACATATACAGCAGTTAAGAAAAGAGACAGAGGGGTGAGTGAGCAGGGACCTTTCAAAATGCTACATTTTAGGTTTTATATTTTGCCAGAATCACACTCTTACTTTTCTGCGTTCATGTATTTGAAGTGAAATTAAAGCTAATTAGAGCTTAATGGCATGAAAGCGAAAGTGGAAAGTGCTAAAAAAAAGAGACTTATCCTTTTAAGTGAATCTAAATATTTTCCTTCCTCTGTCTAAAAAAAGCTTCATCTCCTCTCTCTGTTTATACCAACTCTACTGTCTGACTCGCTTTTGGAGACTCAGATTTGAAAAATCGATATTGTTTTCACTGAATGTTTTCTAACAGTAAATAATTTTCAAACATTTGTTCCCAGTTTCTGTCTTTCCATGTGTTGTCCCTTAATCTGAACTGGAACCAAATGAAGCAGAGTGTAATCACCTCCTACGAGCCATCCTGTCACAGTGAGTGGAAGCTACAGTATCATATACTGGCTCTTTGTGATTTACAATGTGAGCTATTCATGGTGGCGTAAAATAAACTGTGTGCATGCTCCTGTTGTTAAAGGGAATCATCCTGCAAAGCCACAAGTCAGCGTCACCTCTGTTTCCTGCTTGTCCAAAGTGAACAGTCATGAAAAGATCAATTCATACAGAAGTGAAGCAGCAGGATCAGTCATGGACGCACGAGTTTGTTTGTTTTGTGGCACCACAAGGGAGCCTGGAGTGACTGCAGCTCCACTGGATCATCACCAGTAGGAAGAAAAAAACCCACCACGTGGAACATTTTTGTAGAATCGTTGCAAATTTTCCAGCACACACTGGATGTGATCTGGGAATGCAGTTTCTTGCAACGTGTACTCAGATATTTATGCAATACTTATGTAAGAATGCTGTTTGTTGACTTCAGCTCAGCATTCAGGACAGTCATTCCCTCCAAGCTGATCACCAAACTTGTGGATTTTGGACTCAGCAACTCCAGGTGACTGTGGTTCAGGGGATTGGGAAGCTCATCTATAACCGGAAGGTTGCCGGTTTGATCCCCCTGGTCGTTGTGTCCTTGGGCAAGACGCTATATAAATGCTATCCATTATTATTATTATTATTATTATTAGCTGTACCTGGATCATGGACTTTCTGACCAACAGACCCTGGCATGTAAGGTCAGGCCATAACTGCTCTACCACCATCACACTCAACACTAGCACTCCACAGGGCTGTGTGCTGAGCCCGTTCCTCTATGAATGCAGACCTCGGTCCGGATCCAACTCCATCATCCAGTCTGCAGATGACACCGCGGTGACTGTCTCATCAGAGGCAATGATGAGTCTGCTACAGGGAAGAGTAAAGCACCTAGCTGTGTGGTGCTGACAATAACCTGCTCCTGAATACCAGCAAAACCAAAGAGCTCATTGTGGATTTCAGGAGGGAGAACAGAGACCCCCATGTCCCCATCTACATAAATGGCACAGCTGTTGAACGGGTTCTTGGGGACCCACATCTCTGAGAATCTGTCCTGGTCAACTAACACCTCCAGCCTGGTCAAGAAGGCCCATCAGCGCCTCTTTTTCTTGAGGACACTGAAGAACCACCACCTGTCTGCTGACATACTGGTTAACTTCTACCACTATGTGATAGAGAGCATCCTGACCAACTGTGTCACACTCTGGTATGGGAACTGCTCTGTTGCTGACCACAAGGCACTGCAGCGGGTTGGGCAGTTTTCACCACAGGGACTTCACTTCCTGCCATTGAGGATGTCCACAAGAAGAGATGTCTATGCCGAGCACGCATCATTCTCAGGGACTCCTCTCATCCTGCCAATAAACTCCTCCAGCTCCTCCCCCCCAGAAGACGCTACAGCAGCCTTCAGACTAAAGCCAGCAGGTTTAGGAAGAGCTTCTTCCTCACAGCTGTCACCCTACTGAACTCAGCCCCTACTGAGCCTTTCCATCCACACTCACTGAACCCTTCTACACTCCTCCTCCCAGTGACCATGATCATTTCATTCTCAACATTCACCACATGCTCACATTGGTTACTGCTATAGTTTTAGGACACTGACAGAGTCTCTGTTATAGTGCCTACACTGTTCACTATTATAGTCTGTTCAGAGAGCTATGCTTCCACTGCTGTAGATATATTCATAGCACTCTGTGGATCTGTTTACCTCACACCGATACATCTGCATATATGTAGCACATCTGTATATTTGTTCACAGTACACCTGTATATCTGCCCATCTGTACAGCAATACAGAACATCTGTATGCTACACCATCTGTATGTCTGTACATATGTATACAACAGTACATCTGTATATCTGCTCTCTACTGGACTTATAATCTGCTCTTATTGCACTTACTGATTAGATGCAAACTGTATTTTGTTACCCTGTATTTAGACATGTGTAATGACAAACGTTGAATTCTAAATGCTATCCTAAACATTTAAACAGCTACAGGAGAAGTTTTTAGAAGACCAGTAAAGAGAGCATGGAGGCAGATGGAGGATGCCAAGTCCACTGAATCTACACACTTCCTGTTTCCACCTCATCCTTCCAGTGCTTTACTACTATGGGCTCAATTGTGGTCATAAATATTTTGTACTTGTAAATCAGTTTTGTACTTGTAAATCAGGATTTGTGTGTGTAAAAAAGATTTGTGTGTGGACTTATCCAAAAAATACGTGTGAAAGTCTGCACTAAACTTTCAAGTTACAAGTACGAATTTTGACCCTATTTTTCTTCCTCTCATCTGATTGGCCAATGTCATGTCAATCAATCACAAATTAAACTATCCAATCAGAGAACACGATTGTGTGTCCCGCGAAAAATTGGCAACACAAAAAAAAGAAATGAAATGAATATTTAGTGTATATCAATGTGTGTGTCTCCTATATGATATATGCAAGTGACATTTTTTACTGTAACAGCGATTCATACAGGAAAATAATGACTATTAATAAGGTTGCCCAAACTTTTACATCACATTGTATATAGGAACATAGTGAAGACAAGTTATTTAAGAGAGTAAAAAGAGGTTAGTTTATTTTGGAGTAGAGCTCCATTTATTAAGAAAAATTAAAAAAGACAGGAACACTCTTTAGAGGTTTGTGGGTGGCTCTTAAAAGAGCCGTTGTGGGGAAGTCACTCAGACTTCAAACAGGCTACTCCTTTGGTTGCCAAGACACGGCTCCCTCCGCCGAGAAGTGGGCCATGAACTTCTCCCCCACCAGGACAGCCTCTCTGGAGGAGTTGTTTGCTGCTACACGACCCAGGCCTTGCAACGGCTCCACCACAGCAGGTGCCACACCCCTCACAGCAGGTGCCCCTCTCTTGTCCAAACAGCGCAGAAAATTGTGGAGAACACACGTTGCCTTCACACACTTCTCCGCAATTTCAGGACGGAGCTCCATGGAGCGCAGATACAACCTCTACTGTGAGGGAGAGAGGGAAGTTCCAGCGCTCCTGGAATCCCTCTGCAATGGACCGCCAGTCTTCAGTTGAAGGCACAGCCATGAAGTCGTCCACTAGACAGTCCCAGATGGACGTCGCTACCTGCGGGGTGATCTGGCTCACCAAGGACACGCCAACTCGAAAACTGAATGCGATGGTCCTGAAGGAGTCCTCGGTGGCAAGGAACCTGGACAAAATGCTGTAGTTACAAAATACATTATTCAAATTCCAAAATATTTTTGTGATGTCAGATTTAAATTACAAAACAAATCTTACATAAAACCTTTTGTAATTACAAGGATAATTACATGATATATATTAGATATAATCTAAAACAGTCTGCTGGGATTATATACAAATATTCAACTATCCCAGAATTAAACCAGGTCTAAATAAAAAGAAAGGAGTATCACTACAAAGATTAACCCACAGTGGTCCTCATACCACAGTTTGATATCAGCAAACAGCGAGAGCATACATTGATATGACACCACAGCCATGCTATCATTCAAACACTGATAATGGCATAAATCGAATTAAATCGGGACTTGTTGAGACCTGAGTATCACTAGAAATATTATAAACAGTCGTCTCCGTACCACAGCTTGCTATCAGTAAACACCGACAGCATTCATTGATAGCATAGCACATCCATGTTAGCACAGGTATCAATAAAGGACTACCGTATTAAACACTTTTACTAACCTCAGGCAGATGGAAAGGCGCTCTGCAAGTGGGATTGAGCGTCTGTAGTTGGTGTCTAGGCGGGCAATGCTGGGACCAACACGGGACAGCAGGTCCTCAAACTGGGCGAGTGAAAGACGGTGGTATTGCTGGAATCGGCCGTCATCCAGGCACAGCTCCTGGAGCAAATGGTGAAACTCACCAAACTGCTCACGCGTCTGGAGGACCTGATGGACCCAGGTACGGCGAGGACGTCCTTAACGTCGCTGCTCTGCTCCTTTTTGGCTCCTACCTTAAAGCACACTGTGCGCTGTCGATCTTACGTGCTGCACAATAATGTTTAACATTTAGTATTTACTGTTATATTCCCATAGATCATCATGGTGTTGTTTATTTTATTGCTCTAGTCTTCTTCTGCTTGTTTTCTTTTTTCTTTCTCAACAGGTGATCCAGGAAAAAAAAAAAAAAAAAAAAAAGACCCCGACGTATTAGCCAGAGGTCCCTTTACTACGGTTTGGAGCCGCGGACCTGTTTTATATACGAGATTGCTGCAAAAAGTGCAGCCTTACCTGATGTGCACCTACTGTTACTCATTTATATTAAGATTTAAACATCTAGTTGGTATTGGTATGGAGAGTAACCTTCAGTAATAGTAATAAATCACACAGCAATAGGACATTCATGTAGTTGTAAAGTATTCAGAATATGTTACTTCTATAATCTTTGGTGGAATACATTTTAAAATTAACACTGTCAACAGGTTAGCACCTCATACCACAGTGCAGCAAAGCAGTCGCATGAGCGCTGGGAAGGACACGCCCAGAGCCCAAACAGACAGTGCAGCAAATGACAAGATAGTAATTGTATGGTGAAAATTATACTTTTAGTTATCTTGTTAGTCATCTACAAAATCTGCTTCTCACATATAGGGCATTTCCAAGATTTTTTTTCAAAACTTTTTCAATTTATTTCATTACAGCTGTCCTGTGCCAGATGTTCCGTTGACCCACAGTGAGAGGCATCATTTCACAAACACCAGGAAGACTGAAACTCATCGCCGGGATCAAGCAGGGCTCGTGATCTTCACCAGCAGCTCCCTTACAAGAAGGATGAACCCAGCATTTCACGAACACTGATGGAGACCTTTGTTTTGTGGAATGTTAGAAGTAGCAAAAAAAAAAAATTTTCTGGCACAACTTCACCTGCTTCCAAGGTGCATGGAGAGGATAAAAGAATTCACAAAGCAGGAACTCCAGCAACACTTGAGGGAAGATGAACAACTTTAATAATAAGCCGAAATAGACAGTTGGTCTATTATTAAAGTTGTTCATCTTCCCTCAAGTGTTAGAAGTACTCAGATAATCCTCAGAGGGTCTGGACTTAATATCATAATATAATATAACATATCAACATATAATATAACATATAACATAATATCATAGCTTTAAGTCCTGTAGAAAGTTAAATATATGTTGTGCTCTCTGGTTACTCTGGTATGAATGACTCTGAATTACTTTATGATAAATAACACTATTGTCAAAAACAGTGAAAGAATTCCAGATCACAAGTTTTTAGTTCAAATACAAGTAACAAGGGTTAGTTTTCTCTAACTGTGTCAGAGAAAACATCATGTGCTCTTCATGTAGCCGAGTACATTCAGTGTTTAAAACAGAAGTTGTGCAGGTCTGAGATCAGCAGTTTCCTGAAACACCAAACTGAGGTCCTGTTAATGCTGATGTATAGTGACACAGTTACATGGGTGATTAATCCTTTTGACTTTTTGTCTTTAAATTTATCAATAAAACAGCTGCAGCTTTCACTGACAGCACATGTGGTACTTTAACCTTTGTACTGTTTTCTTCAGTTAATTTGATGTTACTACAAAGATTGAAGATATAGGATGACCTGTCTGCTGTCACTGGGTGGTGCTGAGGTCTGAATCTGAGGACGGCTCCTGTAATCACAACGAGAACAGAATCATCACAAACTGAAATATAAAGTTTATCTCTCAAATCTGAAATAGAGCTGATACTTCTCTGTCCTCACACACTCGGAATCTGAAGTTGTTCAGTCCTACAGTTCTGCTGACAGCTGTTTATTTTTTATTTGTTTTAAAGGCCTTATATACACTAACACATTTTCTAATATCATGCTTACCTTTGAGTTGTTGATGCTTTATAAATGGACATCTGCAAAGATGAGATGATGGAGCAGGTTTCAGTCGAGGTTCAGTCTGCTGCTGCATCCTGGTCACAACATACGTGTCACGGCCAGCGGGGGCAGACCGTGTGGAGAGTGTGTGTGGTGGACCCAGGCGCGAACACAGGCGAGGAGACGGGAGTGAACTTAAACTGAAAGCGAGCCTTTATTTGGGCTGATGCAGAAGGGAGTAGACAAAACATAACAGGGACAGAGACTGCAACTAACCAAAAACCTAAACTGGAAAAACACTAACCTGACTGAAAGGCATAACTATGATCACTGTGAACAGAATGCTGTGCAGATGCATGGAAGCTGTGAACCAAGTGGCGTGACGAAAGAGACATGAACATGACCTGCACGGAACCTCATCGTGCGGCTGCATGAAAAACAACAAACCAAATGGCAAACATGAACTGCACAGAATCCTGAAAAACACTTAACTTGACCGGGGGGGGGGAGTACACAGACGACGCGACACAGACTGTATGAAACACAGAGACTAAATACACATGAGGGGTGATCAGGGGAAGTGGCCACACATGGGAGCACAGCTGACACACATGAACCTAACGACAGGACAGGAGAAGTGAAACTGAATACACTGACATTGAATACAGACTTTCAAAGTAAAACAGAAAACATGGAGATTAGACATGACATGAACTTGACAAACAAAGAAAACTTGGACATGAAACATGGCAGAATGTAACTAGATAAACCGAAATGAAACTAGACTAAAAAGAATAACAAAACACCAAGAAACTCAGAATACTGGGTCACATGACCCAGGGCCATGACAATACGGAGGTGTTATCAGCTCAGTATTGAACAAGAAATATTAATGCTTCAAATTATTTGTCCTAAAGGATGCAAGCTGTACAGAGTACTGCACATGTGACTTTGTGAACATACCTCATTAAATATAATTCGGACAGTTTTTTAACCTGAATGTTTGCAACAAACAAAAAATATACAGAGTCAGTGCTAAAAAAATAAGAGGAAAAAATTAACATTTTAACTTAAGCTGCCAAGCGGAAGTAGTTGGTTTCAGTACATAAGTATCGGGCTTTGCTATTTAATCCGTAGCTATTGACTAATGAGGGGTTACTGAAGTGCCAGGTTTTTAAAAGTTGGCGTTAATGTCGTTCCACATGTGGAAAGCGACAGAAAATGTGCTGCTGTTTGCACATATTTAATAATCAGCTCTGCACAGGAGCAGAAGCAGAGTCCAGCCTGTTGCTCTTACAGTATAATACTCATAATAAAAGTACAGTAACCGTGGTTAGTCACTGAGCAGCCCGGTGAGTTTCTCTTGATTTCTTTAGTCAGGGTAAATTCATTCACCTGCACGGGTTAGCTAAACGAACTTTACAAAACAAGTTTCCCCGACAGCCGAGTGCTCACCTAAGGACCTAAATTACGGATTAGCTTACACACACATTTAACTTACCGAAAATAATACGGTGGGGCCTCAGGTCCTCCTGTCTGGTAGTCCAATTTACTGAAGAACACCTCAGGCTGTCACTTTGAAATAGCCGGTAATGTAAACGCTGGACCTCTCAGCATCTGCCATTCCCGAACAGACACATGCAAGTTTGTCCGTGACCGCAGCCGCGTTGTACATTTATTTCAGTTTCAATATTTTTTTCGGTTTCAATATTTTTTTCGGTTTCATTTCAAGGTGGCATCGTTCTGATCCCATACACACACAAATCTTTTTACACACACAAATCCTGATTTACAAGTACAAAATATTTATGACCACAATTTGAGCCCATATACTCTCTCTACCACAGCTGCCTTTGAACTTGCCTGGGCCAGGTCTGAGTCCAGCTTTGCTACTCCTGCCAGGTCACATGACACAGGGGTGTGCTGTGATGTCAGCAGGCAGGTCAGTGGAGCCCTCTGGTGATGGATATATGGCAGTGAAACAGGAGGAGGCCTGAGAACAGACAGCAGGCTTAACTAGCAGGACAAAGTAGCATGTAGTACTTGAAGGAGTCATCACAGCCAATCAGCTCTCAGGAAAATGGAACATCACATAAATATTTCTCTTCTTTGATTTTCATCAATGTATTTCCTTTGATAGATTTTCCGTCAACACTTCTGCTTGATTAGAAGCTCATAGGCAGTTCCTGTCACTCTACAATAAAACAATGTAAAGGCTGCGCTCTCTGCCCTCCCACTAGCTGACACAAGTAAACTGTGCTAAGATACCCTACATGGACTAAGATTCTTGGCCACACACATATAGATTTGCTTGGCTGTAGAAATCCATGCCATGAAGCTCCCAGCACACATTTTTGATGCTTCTGTCTGTGGCAGAGCAGGTTTGGAGCTCTGCAGAGCCTTGGTGACTTTTACTGACTATGCACCCCTACCCATTTATTATGAACTAACAGCACAACGGTTTGTGCTTTTTTCTATAATACACATGTATGATTTAGATTTGTACTTATGTGGCAGCTATTTACTGACCTGACAAAGTTATTTTCCATGAAAACTAAAAGTGGTGAAATTCTCAGAAAATGAATGAGACGTGCATGTAATTTGACATATTTTGTTGTTTTGTGTGTGTGTTTGTCTGTGTGAAGTTTTGATGTGTATGTGAAAAACACAATTTTGAAAACACTGGAAAAAGACCTCAAGACATGTTTTCCTTTACTTTCTATGAAACAAAAATTCCCACCAAGGCTTTTCAGTGTGAAATTTAGTGTATAGAAAATACCTGTGCCAGGTTGTCTCCATCTAGTGGTGAACATGGCCTCACCACTACATCAGGTGAGCTTTTCACTGTGCACAGTGACACAAAAGTCATTTAACAATTTTAAAAAGCAATGTTACAGATTCAGTAAGAACTGAAGTTTATCATAATCCTTCAAGTTTCACTCAGTAACAGCAGCTTTTTAATATTATTGACTATATTTTAGAGTCACATTTATATGAAATGTCAAACAATCACAGAGTGACACTGAACTAAACAATCAATGCCATGTGAGTTGTTCTTGTTTGTTCTTTATCTCGGATTTATTGTAAGCAGCGGGAGTAAAAGCTAAAGAAAAATAGTAAAGATATGAATGAATCTCTGCTCTTACAGCTTTTATTGTGCCATAATGTCTGCTTTGAAACTGTCCTCTTGCTCGTCTTTTGGATGCTCACCTCTTCTTCATCTTTCCTGTTCCTTTCACCAAACTGCTGCACTCTCGTTCTCTGTGTTACCGGCACCAGACCTAGGGGAATCTGGACCGGCAGCAAGCGGCACACAGGCTAGAGAGCACTGCGTAGCCAAATATGAGCAAACTGTGGATTAATAGAGAGGACACCGAAGTTAGCGTCTTGCTCAGGCCGGAGCTCATTTATTTCTGCAACATATACACAATACAAATGCATTCTTCCCATAAAATAACAGAGTTCATAAACAAAAATAAAGTTACAAAAAGCATTCTCTCAAAAGCAAAATAAATACAAACTAATTCAAAATGACTTTACATACTCACAACTTAAACAAAACACTCACGGTTAAAGCATAACAACATACCAAAATAACCCATCTCACATTCACACAACCTTTCCCCACATTCGCGCCATATACGCTATTACTTTTGAACATGGCGTCCCCTGAACGCAACACAACATGGCGGCAGACGACTGCAAACGTTGTTTCACCAACGAAAAGCTTTCCCCTTAATACATGTACTCAGTACTGCTTGGCTAACACTAAAACAAACACTACAACACATTTTCTGAAGCCGCAGGTTGCGACTGTCATAGCATATACTTATAGTGCTATGTAGCATTATAGCATTATGCCGATGATACACTAATACTCATTACAACAAAATACCACAAAACAACATCATCACTCTCATCTCAAAATATAGCCGAACAGTTGTTACTCAACTTACATGACATTTAGAACCAGTTCGGTAACATAAAAGTTTGTTTGTCAGTACCTGTGGATTAATAGAGAGGACACCGAAGTTAGCGTCTTGCTCAGGCCGGAGCTCATTTATTTCTGAGCTGCGCATGCACAGAGCCTATAGCTAGAGTCTCTCTGGTAGTTCCACAGCAATGCAAGAGCACCATCTACTGGCATAATGAAATATAACCATGGTCTGGCAACACATAACAATGTCAAAATAAGTCACAATAATAAACAAAAAATAAGGGGGTAATTGGTTTTCTTACAAAAATAAACATGTAGCTTTTTCAACCTGCTACATCTGCTCTCGCCTCCTCTTCTGGTTATAATTAGAATGCAGTCAGCATGTGCCAAACAAACTCCCCCCAAATCTATCATGTTTGATATGATGATGACGTTTTTAACATCTTATTTATGCACTTGTTGGGTGGGAAAGAGTAAACAAAGATGGGGCATAGAAGCAGAACTGAGTCCTACGTGTGGAGGGACAGTAACTGTGTGTGTATATGTAAGCATTTAAACACTGCAGAGAGTCAAATTAACAGTAACACTATTTTGTCTAAGTCCGCCATTGTAGAAATTCATTTCACCGAAACAATAACATGGCGCACAATGTGACAATAAACGTATAAAACACAAATTCTTACCTAGCAGGAGAATAAATAATCAGTATTTTAAGGCTACTGCGTGTATAGATGTCACTGCTGGCTCACATAAGCTAGCTCTGAGACCCGCCAGAGTTCACGCCACAGTTGACTGTCGCGAAAGAGTCGTAAATCACCGGCATTGTAAAACTTAAAATGATTCCAGGGCATGTTATAAAACACCCAATAGATGTACTGGATATTAAACGGTATCAAACGACTAAATGAACACAGGGTTACAATTACATGCTCACATCGTCACATCGAGAGTTTATTCATTAATCATCAGAGTTCAACAATGTTACATCCAGTTGAAAACAGCTTCACTAACGCCAGCAAAACAGGCTAACAGTATATAAGAGCACAAAAACAGCCGTGCTTATCGACAGCTCGACATATCCTCAACAACTCACCTCAGTATGGCTGCCATCGGTCACCTTTTAACTCCATTTTACAGCCTCTTCCAGAAATTGAACGCGTTCGCGGTGCACTATACACATATGCAGCATATTTATTTTACTTGGTTTTAGAGTTGGAGTATTTACATATTGATCTGAAATATTTTGCTGCTGAGCAGCAGAGCTCCAAAGCGTCCCCCTGTAACCATGGTTACGCAGATTCGTTCCGACTGGCACGTCACAGAGGAGAACCTGTTTCAAACATCAACCTGAAATCAGTTTGAAAAGTTTTCCGTTGAGATCCGGAGCTCGACTTCCTGGCACCCCGGGATAAGATGAGTTGCTGTGTTTTTCACGGAGAAAAAATAATTAACATGGAATAACGTCAGTGTTAGATGAAAAAAAAAAGATGCAAGCAGAAGAGGACAGCAGATTGAGAAGAGATTTCTTCAAACGGTAAGGAGCTTCTAACAAGTGATATCTGATAAGCTTAAAACTTAAATCTTAAATCTAATGTCCAGATTCATGCTAAACTTTTCTGATTACTCCGTGAATCTGTTCATGTTTTGAATCGGGTAATTTCATGGTGAGAAATGTCTTTGACAAAAAAATGCAGGATTAATTACAGGGAGTGCAGAATTATTAGGCAAATGAGTATTTTGTCCACTTCATCCTCTTCATGCATGTTGTCTTACTCCAAGCTGTATAGGCTCAAAAGCCTACTACCAATTAAGCATATTAGGTGATGTGCATCTCTGTAATGAGAAGGGGTGTGGTCTAATGACATCAACACCCTATATCAGGTGTGCATAATTATTAGGCAACGTCCTTTCCTTTGGCAAAATGGGTCAAAAGAAGGACTTGACAGGCTCAGAAAAGTCAAAAATAGTGAGATATCTTGCGGAGGGATGCAGCAGTCTCAAAATTGCAAAGCTTCTGAAGCGTGATCATCGAACAATCAAGCGTTTCATTCAAAATAGTCAACAGGGTCGCAAGAAGCGTGTGGAAAAACCAAGGCGCAAAATAACTGCCCATGAACTGAGAAAAGTCAAGCGTGCAGCTGCCAAGATGCCACTTGCCACCAGTTTGGCCATATTTCAGAGCTGCAACATCACTGGAGTGCCCAAAAGCACAAGGTGTGCAATACTCAGAGACATGGCCAAGGTAAGAAAGGCTGAAAGACGACCACCACTGAACACGACACACAAGCTGAAACGTCAGGACTGGGCCAAGAAATATCTCAAGACTGGTTTTTCTAAGGTTTTATGGACTGATGAAATGAGAGTGAGTCTTGATGGGCCAGATGGATGGGCCCGTGGCTGGATTGGTAAAGGGCAGAGAGCTCCAGTCCGACTCAGACGCCAGCAAGGTGGAGGTGGAGTACTGGTTTGGGCTGGTATCATCAAAGATGAGCTTGTGGGGCCTTTTCGGGTTGAGGATGGAGTCAAGCTCAACTCCCAGTCCTACTGCCAGTTTCTGGAAGACACCTTCTTCAAGCAGTGGTACAGGAAGAAGTCTGCATCCTTCAAGAAAAACATGATTTTCATGCAGGACAATCAGTGTTGGTCAAGTTACTTGAAAAAAGTAATCAGTAACTAATTACTGATTACTTCCCCAAAAAAGTAATCCCGTTACTTTACTGATTACTTATTTTTAAAAGTAATTAATTACTTAGTTACTTAGTTACTTTTTAAAAACACGATTTACAACCTGAATAGGTGATAAAGCGATAGATCTTTCAGCCCAATTCTATTTTTTCTACATAATCCATCATACAAAATGTAATCAAATGGAAAAGTCCCTTTTTAAAACTTGTTTTATTAGTTTTAGCTAAGATGGCCATCTTGAGCTAAGATGGCGGCGCACACTGTTGCAGCGGCTTACGGCTCTCCGTCTCAGTACTCCTTTTTTTTGTTTAGTTTGCTTAGTTTATATGTCTTTCTTATTTTTTTCTGCACTATCGGCTCTACTTTCAAAGTTTGCTACACCCGCCAGAGCCTCATAGACATCGGTGACCAGCATCAAACATCTGTTTCACTGGACTTTCTTCACACGCACAACATCCCAGATCACATAGCGAGACCACCGGGCTCCCCGTGGATTGTTATCGGGACTAGGCGGAGGCGCAGACGGAGGGAGAGGAAGCAAAAGCGGGGCCGTAGGTCCGGCATTATGCTGAGGCTAAAAAACAAACCACACAAGCCACCTCTGCCGAGCCTCTATCTCTCCAATGCCAGATCCCTCGTGCAAAAAACGGACGACCTGGAATTACAACTAGTGGGAAATCGCTATGTTCGTGACTGCTGTGCCTTGATCATCACTGAAACCTGGCTTCACCCGGGAATACCCGATGCTAGCGTGCAGCTAGCAGGCCGCACTCTGCTCCGCTGGGACAGGACAAAGGACTCCGGTAAGAGCAGGGGGGGAGGGCTCTGTATTTACGTGCATGAAAGCTGGTGCAACAACGGGACAATTATAAACAGTCACTGCTCCCCGAACCTCGAGTACATGTCGGTAAGATGCCGGCCTTTCTTTCTACCGAGAGAGCTAACAGTAGTGATCATCACGGCTGTGTACATTCCACCCGATGCCAACGTAAACACGGCGCTCTCTATCCTGCTGAACACCATTAACGAACAGCAGCGGGCCCACCCGGACGGTGTTCACATTATCGCAGGTGATTTTAATAAGGCCAACATAAAGACTGTACTCCCAAAGTTCTATCAGCATGTCAAATGTCCCACCAGAAGAGAAAACACTCTAGATCATGTTTACTCCAACATCAAGCATGCATATAGAGCCATACCCCTCCCCCACCTCGGTCAGTCCGACCATCTCTCCCTCCTGCTCTCCCCAGCCTACACCCCCCTCAGGCGCAGTGCCAGGCCCACCACAAAGACTGTTACAACCTGGCCGGAAAATGCTCTCTCCAAACTACAGGACTGCTTCACAGAGACAGACTGGGACATATTTGAACACCAGGACCTAGAAACATTCACAGGATCAGTACTGGACTACATCAAGTTCTGTACTGCAAATGTGACAGTGGACAAAAGCATTCGGGTTTTCCCAAATCAAAAACCCTGGATGACCAGCAAGGTCCGCTCACTCCTCAAAGCCCGTGATGCCGCCTTCAGGTCAGGTGACAGAGCTCTGTACAGGGCTGCTCGAGCTGACCTGAAAAGGGGGATTAAAAAAGCCAAGTCAGACCACAAAAGGAACATCGAGTCCCACCTGTCCAGCAACAATACACGAGAGGTGTGGCAGGGAATGCAAGACATCATCAACCACAGAGGCAGCACTGCGAAAACAGAAAACCCGAGTGGGCAGCTGGCAGAGGAAATAAACAGCTTCTTCGCCCGCTTTGAAACACCACAACAGCAACACTCATCTGCTTCAGCCCTGCTCCCATCCTCATCCTCACCTGGTTCCTGCACCGCTCCACTCACTGTAACAGAGCACGATGTCAGACGTGTGCTCCTAGCAGTGAACCCCAGGAAGGCGGCCGGTCCAGATGGAGTACCTGGCAAGGTACTAAGAGCATGCGCACACCAGCTCACCCTCATCTTCACCAGACTCTTCAACCTCTCACTGGATCAGGCAGCCATCCCATCCTGTCTAAAATCAGCCACAATCATCCCAGTGCCGAAGAAGTCTCCCATCTCCAGCCTGAATGATTACCGCCCTGTGGCCCTCACACCGGTAATCATGAAATGCTTTGAGAGACTAGTCCTTCAGCACATCAAGGATTACCTCCCCCCAGAATTCGACCCCCACCAGTTTGCATACCGTGCAAACAGATCCACAGAAGACGCCATCGCCACAGCCCTCCACGCTGTGCTGAGTCACCTAGAGCAGCGGCAAAGCTACGTCCGAATGCTCTTTGTGGACTACAGCTCAGCCTTTAATACAATCATCCCGGACATCCTCATCACCAAACTGGTCACTCTTGGCCTCCCTCCTATCACATGTGCCTGGATAAAGGATTTCCTCACAAACCGGCCCCAGACTGTAAGACTCGGCCCTCATCTCTCCTCCACTCGCACACTGAGCACCGGCTCCCCACAGGGCTGTGTGCTGAGCCCCCTCCTGTATTCTCTCTACACCCACGACTGCAGTTCGACCCACAACAACACTCTCATCATCAAGTTTGCTGATGACACCACGGTAGTCGGACTCATCTCGAAGGGAGACGAGGCAGAGTACAGAGAGGAAGTCCTGAAGCTGGCAGCATGGTGTTCAGAAAACAACCTGGCACTGAACACCAAGAAAACCAAAGAGCTCATTGTTGACTTCAGGAGACACAGCACCGACTTGGCCCCCCTCTACATCAACGGGGAGTGTGTGGAGAGGGTCCACACTTTCCGGTTCCTTGGTGTCCTCATCTCTGCTAACATCTCCTGGACAGGAAACATCTCAGCGGTCATCAAGAAGGCCCAACAGCGGCTGCACTTCCTGAGAGTCCTCAGGAAGTACAAGCTGAACTCCAACCTGCTGCTGACCTTCTACCGCTCGTCCATTGAGAGCCTGCTAACCTACTGCATCACGGTATGGTACGGCAGCTGCACCAAAGCAGATAGAGTGAGGCTTCAGAGTGTGGTCAAGACAGCACAGAAGATCATCGGCTGCCCTCTCCCCTCCCTGATGGACATTTATTCCTCCCGCTGCCTCACCAGAGCAGCAAACATTATCAAGGACAGCTCCCACCCTGGTTTCAACATGTTCAGCCTGCTTCCCTCAGGGAAGCGCTACAGGTGCATCAACACAAAAACCCACAGACTAAAAAACAGTTTCTTCCCCAAAGCGATAACCACCCTGAACTCACACATGCACAGATAACACAGCCCCCCCACTTCCCACTTCCTCTATGGACCACCACTGTGCAATACCAATTCTATGTGCAACAACTCAACTGTATATACATAACTCTATTTATACCAATTCCATGTGCAATAACTCAACTGTATATACATAACACTATTTATTACATATTACTTACGGCTTGTATATTGTACATTTTATTTATATATATATATATATATATATATATATATATATATATATATATATATATATATATTTTTTTTTTTTTCCCTATGTTAATACTGTCCATATGTACATAGCGCTGCAGAACTGTACCCCCCCCCCCCAGCATGTTTACACTGAGTAGGAGATGCTCTGTATCTCATTGTACAACTGTATAGTGACAATAAAGGCATTCTATTCTATTCTATTCTATTCTATTCTATTTAATCTTTTAACTTTATGCATCAAGCAAAAATTTAATTATATGCAACTAGGGCTGCCATGATTAGTCGACTAGTCACGATTACGTCGACTATCAAAATCGTCGACGACTGATTTAATAGTCGACACGTCGTTTGAAGCTTTGTAAGATCCCAAAAGACGCAGGAATTAGTAGGATTTAAGAGTGTAATAACGGACTGAAACAGAAGATGGCAGCACTGCATGTACAAGGATGCCAGCTGCCGTTAAACGCCGAAGAAGAAGAAACTGTGTCCCAGAATTCATAGCGCGGCCCTGCTCAGTTTCCAACAATGGCGGCAGCTAGTTAGTTTTAATGTTAACTCTTATTATTCTTTCCGGGCCACAAAATAAACGTTTAACATATTTTCAGACGAGAATGTAACTGTGTAAACCTCAAATATCTGCTCAGTTTATCAAGACACCACATATTTTCAAAAGCACTCCGACATTTTCAGAGACGTCTGTTACCCACTAGCTCGTTAGCTAGCCGGGGGCAAGGCTCACTAGAGCGTTTTCAAACCCACCGCCGTCTTTCGCTACTCAGGTTAAACATGATATATAAGTCACTTAGATAACTTAAAAATGTTATTGTTTGGCATTTTTCAGTATTTTATTTGTTCCTGAGTAAATCGGTTTCGGCTGAGATTAAAGTTATAGTTTTTACACAGCTGAATAAACGTTAAGCAGACAACTGATTATCAGAAGTGTGAAATGCTCGAGAATATACTCCGGTGTCCTGTTATATTTTAGATAGCAAGGAGCAGACGGCTGAGTTTATTAAACTCCACCGAAACAATCTGCAAACTTCATTAAAATTTAATAAACTATCATGTCTTTATTTTTAGTTAGCACATACTTTAAACACTTAAAGCTGTAAGCTACTGATAGTTATATAAGAGCAGATGCATGCTGGTGCAATAAGCTGTATGTTTTACGTTCAATGGATGCATGATCTGATTAGTCGACTAATCGCAAAAATAATCGGTGACTAGTCGACTATCAAAATAATCGTTTGTGGCAGCCCTATATGCAACATTCTCTGACTGGAAGAAATTTGTTTAATATTTAAACCTATTTTCTGCACATTCCAGCACATAATTTTTTTTTTTGTGTGTTTACACTCACTCTTTCAAATAGATGCAAGTAAAACACAGCAGAAAATAAATAAAATCAAAGACTAGCGGTCCTTTTGCTCTATTTTCACCTGTAAAGCAGGAGTTGGGTAGGCGGAGGTTTACCCTGGTGCAGGTGTGCCGCGGCAGTCAGTGGAAGAATCCGCGAGTTTCTCTGTGAGTTTCCCATTACATCGTTGCGCACTCGGTGCTTGCTTGGAAGTTTAGGGGTTTTTTCGCTGTAAAAAGAAGTTTTCTTCCCACGCACAACGGACGCTAATGTTTTTGTCACTTTTTATGGAATCAAACTCAAAGTAAGGTCAGTACTTCCACGCTTTAAACGCTGCACACTCATACTCTCTCCCGCACTCGATATGTGATCCATTGTTGATCTGCACACAGCTGTTGTCACGAACGTCGCACTTGCTTACGTCACTGTCATGAGACATTCTCGCAAAAAATCACGGTTTTAGTAACGCAGTAACGCAGCGTTCCTACGGGAAAGTAACGGTAATCTAATTACCGTTTTTGCAATAGTAATCCCTTACTTTACTCGTTACTTGAAAAAAGTAATCGGATTACAGTAACCCGTTACAAGTAACGGGTTAATGTAATCCGATCCCATCTCTGAGGACAATGCTCCATCACACGCGTCCAAGTACTCCACAGCGTGGCTGGCAAGAAAGGGCAGGGCTCGCAAAATCGCTAGCCCGACGTCCCGGGGCTAGTGATATTTCCAGTCGGGCTACCAAAATCTATCTCAGCCCTGCCCGTCGGGCTATCATAGGAAGTAAAAATAAATGATAATGCCTTTGCTTTCTTTCGCAAATGTAGCTGAGTAATTAGCTGAGTCCTCATCAAAGAACAGTGCTCTTTAATGAATGCAGCACATAACTTTACATCGTAGAGGTAACAGGGAGACATATCGAGTTATCAGATAGCCGTCTTAACTATATTCTAACTCTACAATTTCCCGACTGCACTTTCCTCTTATTTCACGACACCACCCTCTAGTGGTGCAATATGGTATAGTCAGACAGGACACAACATCACTCACTAGCTTACTCTTCAAACGTGGCACGTGAAATCTCCCGCAGCAAGCTTAAACGTGCTAGAGGTTGACTGCGCAGAGAATTTAAAAAAAAAATCTCTGGCATGTGTAAAGACAGATGGATTTATGCAGGTATTTTAGTTCTGCTGAGCCAAAAAAGACAGGTCAGGATGAAGAAGGGACAGGCAAAGAAAGGCCTACCACAAAGCGGAAAAGTTATGATAAATCAGATTACGAGGCAAAAAGAAAGCGCAGTTTTTTGGATTCATGGACAAAAGAATTTCTGTGGCTGGAATATGACAAGGTAAATAACATGATGTTCTGCCGGGTGTGTCGTGAGTTTCCCTCTATTGCTGAGTCGACAAGCGCCTTTGTTACTGGGACCAGTAATTTTAGGAAAGACCCCATCAGAACTCATGAGAAATCTCTGCATCACAAGAAATGCATTGGTGCTCAGTCTGCAGCATCTGTCCCAGAACAAACACCAATTGCAAAAACCATACTAAAAATAAACCAAGCACAACAAGAAGTCCTGAAAAAGCTGTTTAGAACTGCGTACTATGTTGCAAAGAGTGAACTACCACTGGCAAAATTTAGCAGTCTTTGCAAACTTCAGAAAGCAAATGGCCTAGATCTTGGTTCCACTTACCTCAATGACCATGCTTGCAGAGAGTTTATTGGAGCAATAGCACAAACTTCAAGAGACCAGATTGAAAAGGAAATTCAAGAAAGCAGGTTCTTATCCATTCTTGCAGATGGCAGTACAGACACTGGTATAATAGAACAGGAGTTGGTTCACGTCAGGTATGTGAGGGATAATGGTGACATAGCCACATACATGATCAAATGTCAGCCAGTCAAGAGTGCAAATGCTGCAGGTATTTTAGAGGCTATTGATGAAGCAGTGAACACCATGGGTATCAGAGAGGACACATGGAAAAAGAAAGTAGTGTGTGCAAATTTTGATGGTGCTGCAGTGATGATGGGTGAGAAAACAGGAGTAGCTGGGAGACTGAAACAGAGGATACCCCACATCATAACAATCCACTGTGTGGCACACAAACTAGAGCTAGCCGTGCTGGATAGCGTGAAAGGCTGTGAGTACCTGGTGAAATTTGAAGATACACTGAAAACCATCTTTAAGATGTACTACTATTCCCCAAAGAAGCGAAGAGAGCTGACAGAAATAAGTGAACTGCTAAATGAGAGGCTGGCACATTTCAGTGGGCTGAAGAGCACACGGTGGCTTCCAAGCCGGCTGAGATGTCTAAAGGCTGTGGAAAAAAATTACACTCCCACTGTTGTTCATATGGAGAACATGGCAGAAGGAAGTGATGTCAAAGCCGAGGATGCAGCCAAGGCTAAGGGGGTGGTGCAGGAGATGAAGACTGAGAAATTTGTTCGCTTCCTGCATTTCATGTTGGACTACAGTACCATCTTATCCAAGTGCTCTACTGATTTTCAGCATGATAACCTAAACATCACACGAACAAATCAGTTAGTTGAGAGCACAACATCACGCTTACTCAGCCTAAAAACAAAACCAGGAGAATATCAGAAAACCTTGGACACAAAGTTCACAGCGAACCAGGATGGTAGCATTTGCTACTGTGGAACTCAGCTAACAAAAAGTCAGCGACCTGCTAGAAGAGGTGAGGGAACAGACAAAGACACCTTTGGTGCAGAGATCCAGAAGATTATTGACAACACAGTCAAGTACATGGACAACAGATTTAAAAATCTCCATGAAAAGCCTCTCTCTTGTTTCAAGGTTTTTGACCCTTCCACTCTTCCCTACCCCAGAGAAGAACTAGCAAATTATGGGGATGAAGAGGTGGATTATCTTGTCACACATTTTGCCTGTTTGCTAGATGCAGAAGAGAAAGAGAAAATTCCACAAGAATGGATGGATCTAAAAGTGTGGCTTGCAGAACGCCGGGGTCGCAAAGTAGATTGCTTGTACAGAGATCTCCTCTCTGAGAATCCAGAACATCTCTCTCATATCTTGTTGCTGGTGAAATTAATGCTGACACTTAGTCCATCGACAGCCATCTGTGAGAGAGGATTTTCTTGCATGAACCGAGTGAAGACAACACATCGTACCTCTCCACACCCTGAAACACTGAATGACTGCATGCAACTCTCCATTAATGGGGAAACAGTTGAATCTTTTTGCCCTGACAAGTCGATTCGTTTCTGGATGTTTTCTGGAAAAGGTTCAAGACACCTGGATCATAAAACCCCGACAAGAACAAAGAGCAGTGAAATGGAGGGCAATGCACAGGAAGAGAAAGCTGATGAAGGAGATGCTATGCCCTCAACGTCGAGTGGCATTTTCTCATCCGAGACTTCAGTGGAAATTTCAGATTCAGGATCTGACACAGACTAATTCATGTTCTACACAGTTCTAACAAGTTCACAGAAAATTCTGTTTAATTAGAACCAGATATTTGAGTTGATTGTAATGTTTACACAGTTGTTGTAATTTGTGTTTTAACAATTTTTTGATTGATGTTTTGTTTCCTTTACAATATTATACAATAAAAATAATCTTTTTTTATTCGGGCTACTCAAATTTATTTCGGGCTACCAAAAACTAAAGAGTGCCTGCCCGAAGGGCTACCAGGGATTTTAAAATTTTGCGAGCCCTGAAGGGTATAAAAGAAGAAAAACTAATGACATGGCCTCCTTGTTCACCTGATCTGAACCCCATTGAGAACCTGTGGTCCATCATCAAATGTGAGATTTACAAGGAGGGAAAACAGTACACCTCTCTGAACAGTGTCTGGGAGGCTGTGGTTGCTGCTGCACGCAATGTTGATGGTGAACAGATCAAAACACTGACAGAATCCATGGATGGCAGGCTTTTGAGTGTCCTTGCAAAGAAAGGTGGCTATATTGGTCGCTGATTTGTTTTTGTTTTGTTTTTGAATGTCAGAAATGTATATTTGTGAATGTGGAGATGTTATATTGGTTTCACTGGTAAAAATAAATAATTGAAATGGGTATATATTTGTTTTTTGTTAAGTTGCCTAATAATTATGCACAGTAATAGTCACCTGCACACACAGAAATCCCCCTAAAATAGCTAAAACTAAAAACAAACTGAAAACTACTTCCAAAAACATTCAGCTTTGATATTAATGAGTTTTTTGGGTTCATTGAGAACATGGTTGTTGTTCAATAATAAAATTATTCCTCAAAAATACAACTTGCCTAATAATTCTGCACTCCCTGTACTGTCTGACTGGCTTTTGGAGACTCAGATTTGAAGCCAAACAGAAAAATCAATCACTGAATGTTTTCTAACAGTAAATATTTTTCTAACATTTGTTTCCAGTTTCTGTCTTTTCATGTGTTGTCCCTTAATCTGAACTGGAACCAAATGAAGCAGAGTGTAATCACCTCCTACGAGCCATCCTGTCACAGTGAGTGGAAGCTGCAGTATAATATACTGGCTCTTTGTGATTTACAATGTGAGCTATTCATGGTGGCCTAAAACAAACTGTGTGCATGCTCTTGTTGTTAAAGGGAATCATCCTGCAAAGCCACAAGTCAGCGTCACCTCTGTTTCCTGCTTGTCCAAAGTGAACCGTGATGAAAAGATCAATTCATACAGAAGTGAAGCAGCAGGATCAGTCATGGATGCACGAGTTTGTTTGTTTTGTGGAACCACAAGGGAGCCTGGAGTGACTGGAGCTCCACTGGATCATCACCAGTAGGAACTTGCCTAATTATTCTGCACTCCCTGTAATAGCTGTATATGACTGCTAGGTTAGGACGTGGTGAGGCGCAAATACTTAAGAGAGAGAGATTTTGCTCTGATAGAAATCTTTATTAATATTTATTTGAAATCTTTTCCTCCATAAGATTGTGGGCAAAGTCAATAAATTGTCTCCTGGCTTTCAGGTCCCCCTGAGCCAAATTTACAGTTTTTGCAATTAAGAAAAAAAAAAAAGATTTAAGGTGAAACAAATTTTTTCAATTCATGGAATGATGACATTATCACTCATTCCATATTGTTCCTAAAGGTTGCAGTCCTGACATATGTGTGCAAGCATTGCCACGGCTGGATTTCTTGGAATTTGGTTTCTGAGGTGGAGTTTATCTGTGGATGTGTGAAAATGTATGTGCATTCATGTGTGCCTGCATGGAGATCTGAAGTTGGCTGGTAGGGTGGACCTCTGCGCATAACCACATGTGTGTGCAAGCATTGCCACGGCTGGATTTCTTGGAATTTGGTTTCTTTGGTGTGAGTGTATCTGTGGATGTGTGCGAATGTACGTGCGTTCATGTGTGCCTGCGTGGAGATCTGAGGTTGGCTGGTAGGGTGGACCTCTGCGCATAATCACATGTGTGTGCAATCAGAGCCACGTCTGGATTTCTTGGAATGTGGATTCTTTGGTGTGAGTGTATCTGTGGATGTGTGCGAATGTACGTGCGTTCATGTGTGCCTGCGTGGAGATCTGAGGTTGGCTGGTAGGGTGGACCTCTGCGCATAATCACATGTGTGTGCAATCAGAGCCACGTCTGGATTTCGTGGAATGTGGATTCTTTGGTGTGAGTGTATCTGTGGATGTGTGCGAATGTACGTGCGTTCATGTGTGCCTGCGTGGAGATCTGAGGTTGGCTGGTAGGGTGGACCTCTGCGCATAATCACATGTGTGTGCAATCAGAGCCACGTCTGGATTTCTTGGAATGTGGATTCTTTGGTGTGAGTGTATCTGTGGATGTGTGCGAATGTACGTGCGTTCATGTGTGCCTGCGTGGAGATCTGAGGTTGGCTGGTAGGGTGGACCTCTGCGCATAATCACATGTGTGTGCAATCAGAGCCACGTCTGGATTTCTTGGAATGTGGATTCTTTGGTGTGAGTGTATCTGTGGATGTGTGCGAATGTACGTGCGTTCATGTGTGCCTGCGTGGAGATCTGAGGTTGGCTGGTAGGGTGGACCTCTGCGCATAATCACATGTGTGTGCAATCAGAGCCACGTCTGGATTTCTTGGAATGTGGATTCTTTGGTGTGAGTGTATCTGTGGATGTGTGCGAATGTACGTGCGTTCATGTGTGCCTGCGTGGAGATCTGAGGTTGGCTGGTAGGGTGGACCTCTGCGCATAATCACATGTGTGTGCAATCAGAGCCACGTCTGGATTTCGTGGAATGTGGATTCTTTGGTGTGAGTGTATCTGTGGATGTGTGCGAATGTACGTGCGTTCATGTGTGCCTGCGTGGAGATCTGAGGTTGGCTGGTAGGGTGGACCTCTGCGCATAATCACATGTGTGTGCAATCAGAGCCACGTCTGGATTTCTTGGAATGTGGATTCTTTGGTGTGAGTGTATCTGTGGATGTGTGCGAATGTACGTGCGTTCATGTGTGCCTGCGTGGAGATCTGAGGTTGGCTGGTAGGGTGGACCTCTGCGCATAATCACATGTGTGTGCAATCAGAGCCACGTCTGGATTTCGTGGAATGTGGATTCTTTGGTGTGAGTGTATCTGTGGATGTGTGCGAATGTACGTGCGTTCATGTGTGCCTGCGTGGAGATCTGAGGTTGGCTGGTAGGGTGGACCTCTGCGCATAATCACATGTGTGTGCAATCAGAGCCACGTCTGGATTTCGTGGAATGTGGATTCTTTGGTGTGAGTGTATCTGTGGATGTGTGCGAATGTACGTGCGTTCATGTGTGCCTGCGTGGAGATCTGAGGTTGGCTGGTAGGGTGGACCTCTGCGCATAATCACATGTGTGTGCAATCAGAGCCACGTCTGGATTTCTTGGAATGTGGATTCTTTGGTGTGAGTGTATCTGTGGATGTGTGCGAATGTACGTGCGTTCATGTGTGCCTGCGTGGAGATCTGAGGTTGGCTGGTAGGGTGGACCTCTGCGCATAATCACATGTGTGTGCAATCAGAGCCACGTCTGGATTTCTTGGAATGTGGATTCTTTGGTGTGAGTGTATCTGTGGATGTGTGCGAATGTACGTGCGTTCATGTGTGCCTGCGTGGAGATCTGAGGTTGGCTGGTAGGGTGGACCTCTGCGCATAATCACATGTGTGTGCAATCAGAGCCACGTCTGGATTTCTTGGAATGTGGATTCTTTGGTGTGAGTGTATCTGTGGATGTGTGCGAATGTACGTGCGTTCATGTGTGCCTGCGTGGAGATCTGAGGTTGGCTGGTAGGGTGGACCTCTGCGCATAATCACATGTGTGTGCAATCAGAGCCACGTCTGGATTTCTTGGAATGTGGATTCTTTGGTGTGAGTGTATCTGTGGATGTGTGCGAATGTACGTGCGTTCATGTGTGCCTGCGTGGAGATCTGAGGTTGGCTGGTAGGGTGGACCTCTGCGCATAATCACATGTGTGTGCAATCAGAGCCACGTCTGGATTTCTTGGAATGTGGATTCTTTGGTGTGAGTGTATCTGTGGATGTGTGGGAATGTACGTGCGTTCATGTGTGCCTGCGTGGAGATCTGAGGTTGGCTGGTAGGGTGGACCTCTGCGCATAATCACATGTGTGTGCAATCAGAGCCACGTCTGGATTTCTTGGAATGTGGATTCTTTGGTGTGAGTGTATCTGTGGATGTGTGCGAATGTACGTGCGTTCATGTGTGCCTGCGTGGAGATCTGAGGTTGGCTGGTAGGGTGGACCTCTGCGCATAATCACATGTGTGTGCAATCAGAGCCACGTCTGGATTTCGTGGAATGTGGATTCTTTGGTGTGAGTGTATCTGTGGATGTGTGCGAATGTACGTGCGTTCATGTGTGCCTGCGTGGAGATCTGAGGTTGGCTGGTAGGGTGGACCTCTGCGCATAATCACATGTGTGTGCAATCAGAGCCACGTCTGGATTTCTTGGAATGTGGATTCTTTGGTGTGAGTGTATCTGTGGATGTGTGCGAATGTACGTGCGTTCATGTGTGCCTGCGTGGAGATCTGAGGTTGGCTGGTAGGGTGGACCTCTGCGCATAATCACATGTGTGTGCAATCAGAGCCACGTCTGGATTTCGTGGAATGTGGATTCTTTGGTGTGAGTGTATCTGTGGATGTGTGCGAATGTACGTGCGTTCATGTGTGCCTGCGTGGAGATCTGAGGTTGGCTGGTAGGGTGGACCTCTGCGCATAATCACATGTGTGTGCAATCAGAGCCACGTCTGTATTTCGTGGAATGTGGATTCTTTGGTGTGAGTGTATCTGTGGATGTGTGCGAATGTACGTGCGTTCATGTGTGCCTGCGTGGAGATCTGAGGTTGGCTGGTAGGGTGGACCTCTGCGCATAATCACATGTGTGTGCAATCAGAGCCACGTCTGGATTTCTTGGAATGTGGATTCTTTGGTGTGAGTGTATCTGTGGATGTGTGCGAATGTACGTGCGTTCATGTGTGCCTGCGTGGAGATCTGAGGTTGGCTGGTAGGGTGGACCTCTGCGCATAATCACATGTGTGTGCAATCAGAGCCACGTCTGGATTTCTTGGAATGTGGATTCTTTGGTGTGAGTGTATATGTGGATGTGTGCGAATGTACGTGCGTTCATGTGTGCCTGCGTGGAGATCTGAGGTTGGCTGGTAGGGTGGACCTCTGCGCATAATCACATGTGTGTGCAATCAGAGCCACGTCTGGATTTCGTGGAATGTGGATTCTTTGGAGTGAGTGTATCTGTGGATGTGTGCGAATGTACGTGCGTTCATGTGTGCCTGCGTGGAGATCTGAGGTTGGCTGGTAGGGTGGACCTCTGCGCATAATCACATGTGTGTGCAATCAGAGCCACGTCTGGATTTCGTGGAATGTGGATTCTTTGGTGTGAGTGTATCTGTGGATGTGTGCGAATGTACGTGCGTTCATGTGTGCCTGCGTGGAGATCTGAGGTTGGCTGGTAGGGTGGACCTCTGCGCATAATCACATGTGTGTGCAATCAGAGCCACGTCTGGATTTCGTGGAATGTGGATTCTTTGGTGTGAGTGTATCTGTGGATGTGTGCGAATGTACGTGCGTTCATGTGTGCCTGCGTGGAGATCTGAGGTTGGCTGGTAGGGTGGACCTCTGCGCATAATCACATGTGTGTGCAATCAGAGCCACGTCTGGATTTCGTGGAATGTGGATTCTTTGGTGTGAGTGTATCTGTGGATGTGTGCGAATGTACGTGCGTTCATGTGTGCCTGCGTGGAGATCTGAGGTTGGCTGGTAGGGTGGACCTCTGCGCATAATCACATGTGTGTGCAATCAGAGCCACGTCTGGATTTCGTGGAATGTGGATTCTTTGGTGTGAGTGTATCTGTGGATGTGTGCGAATGTACGTGCGTTCATGTGTGCCTGCGTGGAGATCTGAGGTTGGCTGGTAGGGTGGACCTCTGCGCATAATCACATGTGTGTGCAATCAGAGCCACGTCTGGATTTCGTGGAATGTGGATTCTTTGGTGTGAGTGTATCTGTGGATGTGTGCGAATGTACGTGCGTTCATGTGTGCCTGCGTGGAGATCTGAGGTTGGCTGGTAGGGTGGACCTCTGCGCATAATCACATGTGTGTGCAATCAGAGCCACGTCTGGATTTCGTGGAATGTGGATTCTTTGGTGTGAGTGTATCTGTGGATGTGTGCGAATGTACGTGCGTTCATGTGTGCCTGCGTGGAGATCTGAGGTTGGCTGGTAGGGTGGACCTCTGCGCATAATCACATGTGTGTGCAATCAGAGCCACGTCTGGATTTCGTGGAATGTGGATTCTTTGGTGTGAGTGTATCTGTGGATGTGTGCGAATGTACGTGCGTTCATGTGTGCCTGCGTGGAGATCTGAGGTTGGCTGGTAGGGTGGACCTCTGCGCATAATCACATGTGTGTGCAATCAGAGCCACGTCTGGATTTCGTGGAATGTGGATTCTTTGGTGTGAGTGTATCTGTGGATGTGTGCGAATGTACGTGCGTTCATGTGTGCCTGCGTGGAGATCTGAGGTTGGCTGGTAGGGTGGACCTCTGCGCATAATCACATGTGTGTGCAATCAGAGCCACGTCTGGATTTCGTGGAATGTGGATTCTTTGGTGTGAGTGTATCTGTGGATGTGTGCGAATGTACGTGCGTTCATGTGTGCCTGCGTGGAGATCTGAGGTTGGCTGGTAGGGTGGACCTCTGCGCATAATCACATGTGTGTGCAATCAGAGCCACGTCTGGATTTCGTGGAATGTGGATTCTTTGGTGTGAGTGTATCTGTGGATGTGTGCGAATGTACGTGCGTTCATGTGTGCCTGCGTGGAGATCTGAGGTTGGCTGGTAGGGTGGACCTCTGCGCATAATCACATGTGTGTGCAATCAGAGCCACGTCTGGATTTCGTGGAATGTGGATTCTTTGGTGTGAGTGTATCTGTGGATGTGTGCGAATGTACGTGCGTTCATGTGTGCCTGCGTGGAGATCTGAGGTTGGCTGGTAGGGTGGACCTCTGCGCATAATCACATGTGTGTGCAATCAGAGCCACGTCTGGATTTCGTGGAATGTGGATTCTTTGGTGTGAGTGTATCTGTGGATGTGTGCGAATGTACGTGCGTTCATGTGTGCCTGCGTGGAGATCTGAGGTTGGCTGGTAGGGTGGACCTCTGCGCATAATCACATGTGTGTGCAATCAGAGCCACGTCTGGATTTCGTGGAATGTGGATTCTTTGGTGTGAGTGTATCTGTGGATGTGTGCGAATGTACGTGCGTTCATGTGTGCCTGCGTGGAGATCTGAGGTTGGCTGGTAGGGTGGACCTCTGCGCATAATCACATGTGTGTGCAATCAGAGCCACGTCTGGATTTCGTGGAATGTGGATTCTTTGGTGTGAGTGTATCTGTGGATGTGTGCGAATGTACGTGCGTTCATGTGTGCCTGCGTGGAGATCTGAGGTTGGCTGGTAGGGTGGACCTCTGCGCATAATCACATGTGTGTGCAATCAGAGCCACGTCTGGATTTCGTGGAATGTGGATTCTTTGGTGTGAGTGTATCTGTGGATGTGTGCGAATGTACGTGCGTTCATGTGTGCCTGCGTGGAGATCTGAGGTTGGCTGGTAGGGTGGACCTCTGCGCATAATCACATGTGTGTGCAATCAGAGCCACGTCTGGATTTCGTGGAATGTGGATTCTTTGGTGTGAGTGTATCTGTGGATGTGTGCGAATGTACGTGCGTTCATGTGTGCCTGCGTGGAGATCTGAGGTTGGCTGGTAGGGTGGACCTCTGCGCATAATCACATGTGTGTGCAATCAGAGCCACGTCTGGATTTCGTGGAATGTGGATTCTTTGGTGTGAGTGTATCTGTGGATGTGTGCGAATGTACGTGCGTTCATGTGTGCCTGCGTGGAGATCTGAGGTTGGCTGGTAGGGTGGACCTCTGCGCATAATCACATGTGTGTGCAATCAGAGCCACGTCTGGATTTCGTGGAATGTGGATTCTTTGGTGTGAGTGTATCTGTGGATGTGTGCGAATGTACGTGCGTTCATGTGTGCCTGCGTGGAGATCTGAGGTTGGCTGGTAGGGTGGACCTCTGCGCATAATCACATGTGTGTGCAATCAGAGCCACGTCTGGATTTCGTGGAATGTGGATTCTTTGGTGTGAGTGTATCTGTGGATGTGTGCGAATGTACGTGCGTTCATGTGTGCCTGCGTGGAGATCTGAGGTTGGCTGGTAGGGTGGACCTCTGCGCATAATCACATGTGTGTGCAATCAGAGCCACGTCTGGATTTCGTGGAATGTGGATTCTTTGGTGTGAGTGTATCTGTGGATGTGTGCGAATGTACGTGCGTTCATGTGTGCCTGCGTGGAGATCTGAGGTTGGCTGGTAGGGTGGACCTCTGCGCATAATCACATGTGTGTGCAATCAGAGCCACGTCTGGATTTCGTGGAATGTGGATTCTTTGGTGTGAGTGTATCTGTGGATGTGTGCGAATGTACGTGCGTTCATGTGTGCCTGCGTGGAGATCTGAGGTTGGCTGGTAGGGTGGACCTCTGCGCATAATCACATGTGTGTGCAATCAGAGCCACGTCTGGATTTCGTGGAATGTGGATTCTTTGGTGTGAGTGTATCTGTGGATGTGTGCGAATGTACGTGCGTTCATGTGTGCCTGCGTGGAGATCTGAGGTTGGCTGGTAGGGTGGACCTCTGCGCATAATCACATGTGTGTGCAATCAGAGCCACGTCTGGATTTCGTGGAATGTGGATTCTTTGGTGTGAGTGTATCTGTGGATGTGTGCGAATGTACGTGCGTTCATGTGTGCCTGCGTGGAGATCTGAGGTTGGCTGGTAGGGTGGACCTCTGCGCATAATCACATGTGTGTGCAATCAGAGCCACGTCTGGATTTCGTGGAATGTGGATTCTTTGGTGTGAGTGTATCTGTGGATGTGTGCGAATGTACGTGCGTTCATGTGTGCCTGCGTGGAGATCTGAGGTTGGCTGGTAGGGTGGACCTCTGCGCATAATCACATGTGTGTGCAATCAGAGCCACGTCTGGATTTCGTGGAATGTGGATTCTTTGGTGTGAGTGTATCTGTGGATGTGTGCGAATGTACGTGCGTTCATGTGTGCCTGCGTGGAGATCTGAGGTTGGCTGGTAGGGTGGACCTCTGCGCATAATCACATGTGTGTGCAATCAGAGCCACGTCTGGATTTCGTGGAATGTGGATTCTTTGGTGTGAGTGTATCTGTGGATGTGTGCGAATGTACGTGCGTTCATGTGTGCCTGCGTGGAGATCTGAGGTTGGCTGGTAGGGTGGACCTCTGCGCATAATCACATGTGTGTGCAATCAGAGCCACGTCTGGATTTCGTGGAATGTGGATTCTTTGGTGTGAGTGTATCTGTGGATGTGTGCGAATGTACGTGCGTTCATGTGTGCCTGCGTGGAGATCTGAGGTTGGCTGGTAGGGTGGACCTCTGCGCATAATCACATGTGTGTGCAATCAGAGCCACGTCTGGATTTCGTGGAATGTGGATTCTTTGGTGTGAGTGTATCTGTGGATGTGTGCGAATGTACGTGCGTTCATGTGTGCCTGCGTGGAGATCTGAGGTTGGCTGGTAGGGTGGACCTCTGCGCATAATCACATGTGTGTGCAATCAGAGCCACGTCTGGATTTCGTGGAATGTGGATTCTTTGGTGTGAGTGTATCTGTGGATGTGTGCGAATGTACGTGCGTTCATGTGTGCCTGCGTGGAGATCTGAGGTTGGCTGGTAGGGTGGACCTCTGCGCATAATCACATGTGTGTGCAATCAGAGCCACGTCTGGATTTCGTGGAATGTGGATTCTTTGGTGTGAGTGTATCTGTGGATGTGTGCGAATGTACGTGCGTTCATGTGTGCCTGCGTGGAGATCTGAGGTTGGCTGGTAGGGTGGACCTCTGCGCATAATCACATGTGTGTGCAATCAGAGCCACGTCTGGATTTCGTGGAATGTGGATTCTTTGGTGTGAGTGTATCTGTGGATGTGTGCGAATGTACGTGCGTTCATGTGTGCCTGCGTGGAGATCTGAGGTTGGCTGGTAGGGTGGACCTCTGCGCATAATCACATGTGTGTGCAATCAGAGCCACGTCTGGATTTCGTGGAATGTGGATTCTTTGGTGTGAGTGTATCTGTGGATGTGTGCGAATGTACGTGCGTTCATGTGTGCCTGCGTGGAGATCTGAGGTTGGCTGGTAGGGTGGACCTCTGCGCATAATCACATGTGTGTGCAATCAGAGCCACGTCTGGATTTCGTGGAATGTGGATTCTTTGGTGTGAGTGTATCTGTGGATGTGTGCGAATGTACGTGCGTTCATGTGTGCCTGCGTGGAGATCTGAGGTTGGCTGGTAGGGTGGACCTCTGCGCATAATCACATGTGTGTGCAATCAGAGCCACGTCTGGATTTCGTGGAATGTGGATTCTTTGGTGTGAGTGTATCTGTGGATGTGTGCGAATGTACGTGCGTTCATGTGTGCCTGCGTGGAGATCTGAGGTTGGCTGGTAGGGTGGACCTCTGCGCATAATCACATGTGTGTGCAATCAGAGCCACGTCTGGATTTCGTGGAATGTGGATTCTTTGGTGTGAGTGTATCTGTGGATGTGTGCGAATGTACGTGCGTTCATGTGTGCCTGCGTGGAGATCTGAGGTTGGCTGGTAGGGTGGACCTCTGCGCATAATCACATGTGTGTGCAATCAGAGCCACGTCTGGATTTCGTGGAATGTGGATTCTTTGGTGTGAGTGTATCTGTGGATGTGTGCGAATGTACGTGCGTTCATGTGTGCCTGCGTGGAGATCTGAGGTTGGCTGGTAGGGTGGACCTCTGCGCATAATCACATGTGTGTGCAATCAGAGCCACGTCTGGATTTCGTGGAATGTGGATTCTTTGGTGTGAGTGTATCTGTGGATGTGTGCGAATGTACGTGCGTTCATGTGTGCCTGCGTGGAGATCTGAGGTTGGCTGGTAGGGTGGACCTCTGCGCATAATCACATGTGTGTGCAATCAGAGCCACGTCTGGATTTCGTGGAATGTGGATTCTTTGGTGTGAGTGTATCTGTGGATGTGTGCGAATGTACGTGCGTTCATGTGTGCCTGCGTGGAGATCTGAGGTTGGCTGGTAGGGTGGACCTCTGCGCATAATCACATGTGTGTGCAATCAGAGCCACGTCTGGATTTCGTGGAATGTGGATTCTTTGGTGTGAGTGTATCTGTGGATGTGTGCGAATGTACGTGCGTTCATGTGTGCCTGCGTGGAGATCTGAGGTTGGCTGGTAGGGTGGACCTCTGCGCATAATCACATGTGTGTGCAATCAGAGCCACGTCTGGATTTCGTGGAATGTGGATTCTTTGGTGTGAGTGTATCTGTGGATGTGTGCGAATGTACGTGCGTTCATGTGTGCCTGCGTGGAGATCTGAGGTTGGCTGGTAGGGTGGACCTCTGCGCATAATCACATGTGTGTGCAATCAGAGCCACGTCTGGATTTCGTGGAATGTGGATTCTTTGGTGTGAGTGTATCTGTGGATGTGTGCGAATGTACGTGCGTTCATGTGTGCCTGCGTGGAGATCTGAGGTTGGCTGGTAGGGTGGACCTCTGCGCATAATCACATGTGTGTGCAATCAGAGCCACGTCTGGATTTCGTGGAATGTGGATTCTTTGGTGTGAGTGTATCTGTGGATGTGTGCGAATGTACGTGCGTTCATGTGTGCCTGCGTGGAGATCTGAGGTTGGCTGGTAGGGTGGACCTCTGCGCATAATCACATGTGTGTGCAATCAGAGCCACGTCTGGATTTCGTGGAATGTGGATTCTTTGGTGTGAGTGTATCTGTGGATGTGTGCGAATGTACGTGCGTTCATGTGTGCCTGCGTGGAGATCTGAGGTTGGCTGGTAGGGTGGACCTCTGCGCATAATCACATGTGTGTGCAATCAGAGCCACGTCTGGATTTCGTGGAATGTGGATTCTTTGGTGTGAGTGTATCTGTGGATGTGTGCGAATGTACGTGCGTTCATGTGTGCCTGCGTGGAGATCTGAGGTTGGCTGGTAGGGTGGACCTCTGCGCATAATCACATGTGTGTGCAATCAGAGCCACGTCTGGATTTCGTGGAATGTGGATTCTTTGGTGTGAGTGTATCTGTGGATGTGTGCGAATGTACGTGCGTTCATGTGTGCCTGCGTGGAGATCTGAGGTTGGCTGGTAGGGTGGACCTCTGCGCATAATCACATGTGTGTGCAATCAGAGCCACGTCTGGATTTCGTGGAATGTGGATTCTTTGGTGTGAGTGTATCTGTGGATGTGTGCGAATGTACGTGCGTTCATGTGTGCCTGCGTGGAGATCTGAGGTTGGCTGGTAGGGTGGACCTCTGCGCATAATCACATGTGTGTGCAATCAGAGCCACGTCTGGATTTCGTGGAATGTGGATTCTTTGGTGTGAGTGTATCTGTGGATGTGTGCGAATGTACGTGCGTTCATGTGTGCCTGCGTGGAGATCTGAGGTTGGCTGGTAGGGTGGACCTCTGCGCATAATCACATGTGTGTGCAATCAGAGCCACGTCTGGATTTCGTGGAATGTGGATTCTTTGGTGTGAGTGTATCTGTGGATGTGTGCGAATGTACGTGCGTTCATGTGTGCCTGCGTGGAGATCTGAGGTTGGCTGGTAGGGTGGACCTCTGCGCATAATCACATGTGTGTGCAATCAGAGCCACGTCTGGATTTCGTGGAATGTGGATTCTTTGGTGTGAGTGTATCTGTGGATGTGTGCGAATGTACGTGCGTTCATGTGTGCCTGCGTGGAGATCTGAGGTTGGCTGGTAGGGTGGACCTCTGCGCATAATCACATGTGTGTGCAATCAGAGCCACGTCTGGATTTCGTGGAATGTGGATTCTTTGGTGTGAGTGTATCTGTGGATGTGTGCGAATGTACGTGCGTTCATGTGTGCCTGCGTGGAGATCTGAGGTTGGCTGGTAGGGTGGACCTCTGCGCATAATCACATGTGTGTGCAATCAGAGCCACGTCTGGATTTCGTGGAATGTGGATTCTTTGGTGTGAGTGTATCTGTGGATGTGTGCGAATGTACGTGCGTTCATGTGTGCCTGCGTGGAGATCTGAGGTTGGCTGGTAGGGTGGACCTCTGCGCATAATCACATGTGTGTGCAATCAGAGCCACGTCTGGATTTCGTGGAATGTGGATTCTTTGGTGTGAGTGTATCTGTGGATGTGTGCGAATGTACGTGCGTTCATGTGTGCCTGCGTGGAGATCTGAGGTTGGCTGGTAGGGTGGACCTCTGCGCATAATCACATGTGTGTGCAATCAGAGCCACGTCTGGATTTCGTGGAATGTGGATTCTTTGGTGTGAGTGTATCTGTGGATGTGTGCGAATGTACGTGCGTTCATGTGTGCCTGCGTGGAGATCTGAGGTTGGCTGGTAGGGTGGACCTCTGCGCATAATCACATGTGTGTGCAATCAGAGCCACGTCTGGATTTCGTGGAATGTGGATTCTTTGGTGTGAGTGTATCTGTGGATGTGTGCGAATGTACGTGCGTTCATGTGTGCCTGCGTGGAGATCTGAGGTTGGCTGGTAGGGTGGACCTCTGCGCATAATCACATGTGTGTGCAATCAGAGCCACGTCTGGATTTCGTGGAATGTGGATTCTTTGGTGTGAGTGTATCTGTGGATGTGTGCGAATGTACGTGCGTTCATGTGTGCCTGCGTGGAGATCTGAGGTTGGCTGGTAGGGTGGACCTCTGCGCATAATCACATGTGTGTGCAATCAGAGCCACGTCTGGATTTCGTGGAATGTGGATTCTTTGGTGTGAGTGTATCTGTGGATGTGTGCGAATGTACGTGCGTTCATGTGTGCCTGCGTGGAGATCTGAGGTTGGCTGGTAGGGTGGACCTCTGCGCATAATCACATGTGTGTGCAATCAGAGCCACGTCTGGATTTCGTGGAATGTGGATTCTTTGGTGTGAGTGTATCTGTGGATGTGTGCGAATGTACGTGCGTTCATGTGTGCCTGCGTGGAGATCTGAGGTTGGCTGGTAGGGTGGACCTCTGCGCATAATCACATGTGTGTGCAATCAGAGCCACGTCTGGATTTCGTGGAATGTGGATTCTTTGGTGTGAGTGTATCTGTGGATGTGTGCGAATGTACGTGCGTTCATGTGTGCCTGCGTGGAGATCTGAGGTTGGCTGGTAGGGTGGACCTCTGCGCATAATCACATGTGTGTGCAATCAGAGCCACGTCTGGATTTCGTGGAATGTGGATTCTTTGGTGTGAGTGTATCTGTGGATGTGTGCGAATGTACGTGCGTTCATGTGTGCCTGCGTGGAGATCTGAGGTTGGCTGGTAGGGTGGACCTCTGCGCATAATCACATGTGTGTGCAATCAGAGCCACGTCTGGATTTCGTGGAATGTGGATTCTTTGGTGTGAGTGTATCTGTGGATGTGTGCGAATGTACGTGCGTTCATGTGTGCCTGCGTGGAGATCTGAGGTTGGCTGGTAGGGTGGACCTCTGCGCATAATCACATGTGTGTGCAATCAGAGCCACGTCTGGATTTCGTGGAATGTGGATTCTTTGGTGTGAGTGTATCTGTGGATGTGTGCGAATGTACGTGCGTTCATGTGTGCCTGCGTGGAGATCTGAGGTTGGCTGGTAGGGTGGACCTCTGCGCATAATCACATGTGTGTGCAATCAGAGCCACGTCTGGATTTCGTGGAATGTGGATTCTTTGGTGTGAGTGTATCTGTGGATGTGTGCGAATGTACGTGCGTTCATGTGTGCCTGCGTGGAGATCTGAGGTTGGCTGGTAGGGTGGACCTCTGCGCATAATCACATGTGTGTGCAATCAGAGCCACGTCTGGATTTCGTGGAATGTGGATTCTTTGGTGTGAGTGTATCTGTGGATGTGTGCGAATGTACGTGCGTTCATGTGTGCCTGCGTGGAGATCTGAGGTTGGCTGGTAGGGTGGACCTCTGCGCATAATCACATGTGTGTGCAATCAGAGCCACGTCTGGATTTCGTGGAATGTGGATTCTTTGGTGTGAGTGTATCTGTGGATGTGTGCGAATGTACGTGCGTTCATGTGTGCCTGCGTGGAGATCTGAGGTTGGCTGGTAGGGTGGACCTCTGCGCATAATCACATGTGTGTGCAATCAGAGCCACGTCTGGATTTCGTGGAATGTGGATTCTTTGGTGTGAGTGTATCTGTGGATGTGTGCGAATGTACGTGCGTTCATGTGTGCCTGCGTGGAGATCTGAGGTTGGCTGGTAGGGTGGACCTCTGCGCATAATCACATGTGTGTGCAATCAGAGCCACGTCTGGATTTCGTGGAATGTGGATTCTTTGGTGTGAGTGTATCTGTGGATGTGTGCGAATGTACGTGCGTTCATGTGTGCCTGCGTGGAGATCTGAGGTTGGCTGGTAGGGTGGACCTCTGCGCATAATCACATGTGTGTGCAATCAGAGCCACGTCTGGATTTCGTGGAATGTGGATTCTTTGGTGTGAGTGTATCTGTGGATGTGTGCGAATGTACGTGCGTTCATGTGTGCCTGCGTGGAGATCTGAGGTTGGCTGGTAGGGTGGACCTCTGCGCATAATCACATGTGTGTGCAATCAGAGCCACGTCTGGATTTCGTGGAATGTGGATTCTTTGGTGTGAGTGTATCTGTGGATGTGTGCGAATGTACGTGCGTTCATGTGTGCCTGCGTGGAGATCTGAGGTTGGCTGGTAGGGTGGACCTCTGCGCATAATCACATGTGTGTGCAATCAGAGCCACGTCTGGATTTCGTGGAATGTGGATTCTTTGGTGTGAGTGTATCTGTGGATGTGTGCGAATGTACGTGCGTTCATGTGTGCCTGCGTGGAGATCTGAGGTTGGCTGGTAGGGTGGACCTCTGCGCATAATCACATGTGTGTGCAATCAGAGCCACGTCTGGATTTCGTGGAATGTGGATTCTTTGGTGTGAGTGTATCTGTGGATGTGTGCGAATGTACGTGCGTTCATGTGTGCCTGCGTGGAGATCTGAGGTTGGCTGGTAGGGTGGACCTCTGCGCATAATCACATGTGTGTGCAATCAGAGCCACGTCTGGATTTCGTGGAATGTGGATTCTTTGGTGTGAGTGTATCTGTGGATGTGTGCGAATGTACGTGCGTTCATGTGTGCCTGCGTGGAGATCTGAGGTTGGCTGGTAGGGTGGACCTCTGCGCATAATCACATGTGTGTGCAATCAGAGCCACGTCTGGATTTCGTGGAATGTGGATTCTTTGGTGTGAGTGTATCTGTGGATGTGTGCGAATGTACGTGCGTTCATGTGTGCCTGCGTGGAGATCTGAGGTTGGCTGGTAGGGTGGACCTCTGCGCATAATCACATGTGTGTGCAATCAGAGCCACGTCTGGATTTCGTGGAATGTGGATTCTTTGGTGTGAGTGTATCTGTGGATGTGTGCGAATGTACGTGCGTTCATGTGTGCCTGCGTGGAGATCTGAGGTTGGCTGGTAGGGTGGACCTCTGCGCATAATCACATGTGTGTGCAATCAGAGCCACGTCTGGATTTCGTGGAATGTGGATTCTTTGGTGTGAGTGTATCTGTGGATGTGTGCGAATGTACGTGCGTTCATGTGTGCCTGCGTGGAGATCTGAGGTTGGCTGGTAGGGTGGACCTCTGCGCATAATCACATGTGTGTGCAATCAGAGCCACGTCTGGATTTCGTGGAATGTGGATTCTTTGGTGTGAGTGTATCTGTGGATGTGTGCGAATGTACGTGCGTTCATGTGTGCCTGCGTGGAGATCTGAGGTTGGCTGGTAGGGTGGACCTCTGCGCATAATCACATGTGTGTGCAATCAGAGCCACGTCTGGATTTCGTGGAATGTGGATTCTTTGGTGTGAGTGTATCTGTGGATGTGTGCGAATGTACGTGCGTTCATGTGTGCCTGCGTGGAGATCTGAGGTTGGCTGGTAGGGTGGACCTCTGCGCATAATCACATGTGTGTGCAATCAGAGCCACGTCTGGATTTCGTGGAATGTGGATTCTTTGGTGTGAGTGTATCTGTGGATGTGTGCGAATGTACGTGCGTTCATGTGTGCCTGCGTGGAGATCTGAGGTTGGCTGGTAGGGTGGACCTCTGCGCATAATCACATGTGTGTGCAATCAGAGCCACGTCTGGATTTCGTGGAATGTGGATTCTTTGGTGTGAGTGTATCTGTGGATGTGTGCGAATGTACGTGCGTTCATGTGTGCCTGCGTGGAGATCTGAGGTTGGCTGGTAGGGTGGACCTCTGCGCATAATCACATGTGTGTGCAATCAGAGCCACGTCTGGATTTCGTGGAATGTGGATTCTTTGGTGTGAGTGTATCTGTGGATGTGTGCGAATGTACGTGCGTTCATGTGTGCCTGCGTGGAGATCTGAGGTTGGCTGGTAGGGTGGACCTCTGCGCATAATCACATGTGTGTGCAATCAGAGCCACGTCTGGATTTCGTGGAATGTGGATTCTTTGGTGTGAGTGTATCTGTGGATGTGTGCGAATGTACGTGCGTTCATGTGTGCCTGCGTGGAGATCTGAGGTTGGCTGGTAGGGTGGACCTCTGCGCATAATCACATGTGTGTGCAATCAGAGCCACGTCTGGATTTCGTGGAATGTGGATTCTTTGGTGTGAGTGTATCTGTGGATGTGTGCGAATGTACGTGCGTTCATGTGTGCCTGCGTGGAGATCTGAGGTTGGCTGGTAGGGTGGACCTCTGCGCATAATCACATGTGTGTGCAATCAGAGCCACGTCTGGATTTCGTGGAATGTGGATTCTTTGGTGTGAGTGTATCTGTGGATGTGTGCGAATGTACGTGCGTTCATGTGTGCCTGCGTGGAGATCTGAGGTTGGCTGGTAGGGTGGACCTCTGCGCATAATCACATGTGTGTGCAGTCAGAGCCACGTCTGGATTTCGTGGAATGTGGATTCTTTGGTGTGAGTGTATCTGTGGATGTGTGCGAATGTACGTGCGTTCATGTGTGCCTGCGTGGAGATCTGAGGTTGGCTGGTAGGGTGGACCTCTGCGCATAATCACATGTGTGTGCAGTCAGAGCCACGTCTGGATTTCGTGGAATGTGGATTCTTTGGTGTGGAGGTGTATCTGTGGATGTGTGCGAATGTACGTGCGTTCATGTGTGCCTGCGTGGAGATCTGAGGTTGGCTGGTAGGGTGGACCTCTTGCGCATAATCACATGTGTGTGCAATCAGAGCCACGTCTGGATTTAGTGGAATGTGGATTCTTTGGTGTGAGTGTATCTGTGGATGTGTGCGAATGTACGTGCGTTCATGTGTGCCTGCGTGGAGATCTGAGGTTGGCTGGTAGGGTGGACCTCTGCGCATAATCACATGTGTGTGCAGTCAGAGCCACGTCTGGATTTCGTGGAATGTGGATTCTTTGGTGTGAGTGTATCTGTGGATGTGTGCGAATGTACGTGCGTTCATGTGTGCCTGCGTGGAGATCTGAGGTTGGCTGGTAGGGTGGACCTCTGCGCATAATCACATGTGTGTGCAGTCAGAGCCACGTCTGGATTACGTGGAATGTGGATTCTTTGGTGTGAGTGTATCTGTGGATGTGTGCGAATGTACGTGCGTTCATGTGTGCCTGCGTGGAGATCTGAGGTTGGCTGGTAGGGTGGAACCTCTGCGCATAATCACATGTGTGTGCAGTCAGAGCCACGTCTGGATTTCGTGGAATGTGGATTCTTTGGTGTGAGTGTATCTGTGGATGTGTGCGATATGTACGTGCGTTCATGTGTGCCTGCGTGGAGATCTGAGGTTGGCTGGTAGGGTGGACCTCTGCGCATAATCACATGTAGGTGTGCAGATCAGAGCCACGTCTGGATTTCGTGAATGTGGATTCTTTGGTGTGAGTGTATCTGTGGATGTGTGCGAATGTACGTGCGTTCATGTGTGCCTGCGTGGAGATCTGAGGTTGGCTGTAGGGTGGACCTCATTGCGCATAATCACATGTGTGTGCAAGTCAGAGCCACGTCTGGATTTCGTGGAATGTGGATTCTTTGGTGTGAGTGTATCTGTGGATGTGTGCGAATGTAACGTGCGTTCATGTGTGCCTGCGTGGAGATCTGAGGTTGGCTGGTAGGGTGGACCTCTGCGCATAATCACATGTGTGTGCATTCAGAGCCTACGTCTGGATTTCGTGGAATGTGGATTCTTTGGTGTGAGTGTATCTGTGGATGTGTGCGAATGTACGGCGTTCATGTGTGCCTGCGTGGAGGTTGCTGGTAGGGTGGACCTCTGCGCAATAATCACATGTGTGTGCAATCAGAGCCACGTCTGGATTTCGTGGAATGTGGATTCTTTGGTGTGAGTGTATCTGTGGATGTGTGCGAATGTACGTGCGTTCATGTGTGCCTGCGTGGAGATCTGAGGTTGGCTGGTAGGGTGGACCTCTGCGCATAATCACATGTGTGTGCAATCAGAGCCACGTCTGGATTTCGTGGAATGTGATTCTTTGGTGTGAGGTATCTGTGGATGTGTGCGATTGTACGTGCGTTCATGTGTGCCTGCGTGGAGATCTGAGGTTGGCTGGTAGGGTGGACCTCTGCGCATAATCACATGTGTGTGCAATCAGAGCCACGTCTGGATTTCGTGGAATGTGGATTCTTTGGTGTGAGTGTATCTGTGGATGTGTGCGAATGTACGTGCGTTCATGTGTGCCTGCGTGGAGATCTGAGGTTGGCTGGTAGGGTGGACCTCTGCGCATAATCACATGTGTGTGCAATCAGAGCCACGTCTGGATTTCGTGGAATGTGGATTCTTTGGTGTGAGTGTATCTGTGGATGTGTGCGAATGTACGTGCGTTCATGTGTGCCTGCGTGGAGATCTGAGGTTGGCTGGTAGGGTGGACCTCTGCGCATAATCACATGTGTGTGCAATCAGAGCCACGTCTGGATTTCGTGGAATGTGATCTTTGGTGTGAGTGTATCTGTGGATGTGTGCGAATGTACGTGCGTTCATGTGTGCCTGCGTGGAGATCTGAGGTTGGCTGGTAGGGTGGACCTCTGCGCATAATCACATGTGTGTGCAATCAGAGCCACGTCTGGATTTCGTGGAATGTGGATTCTTTGGTGTGAGTGTATCTGTGGATGTGTGCGAATGTACGTGCGTTCATGTGTGCCTGCGTGGAGATCTGAGGTTGGCTGGTAGGGTGGACCTCTGCGCATAATCACATGTGTGTGCAATCAGAGCCACGTCTGGATTTCGTGGAATGTGGATTCTTTGGTGTGAGTGTATCTGTGGATGTGTGCGAATGTACGTGCGTTCATGTGTGCCTGCGTGGAGATCTGAGGTTGGCTGGTAGGGTGGACCTCTGCGCATAATCACATGTGTGTGCAATCAGAGCCACGTCTGGATTTCGTGGAATGTGGATTCTTTGGTGTGAGTGTATCTGTGGATGTGTGCGAATGTACGTGCGTTCATGTGTGCCTGCGTGGAGATCTGAGGTTGGCTGGTAGGGTGGACCTCTGCGCATAATCACATGTGTGGCAATCAGAGCCACGTCTGGATTTCGTGGAATGTGGATTCTTTGGTGTGAGTGTATCTGTGGATGTGTGCGAATGTACGTGCGTTCATGTGTGCCTGCGTGGAGATCTGAGGTTGGCTGGTAGGGTGGACCTCTGCGCATAATCACATGTGTGTGCAATCAGAGCCACGTCTGGATTTCGTGGAATGTGGATTCTTTGGTGTGAGTGTATCTGTGGATGTGTGCGAATGTACGTGCGTTCATGTGTGCCTGCGTGGAGATCTGAGGTTGGCTGGTAGGGTGGACCTCTGCGCATAATCACATGTGTGTGCAATCAGAGCCACGTCTGGATTTCGTGGAATGTGGATTCTTTGGTGTGAGTGTATCTGTGGATGTGTGCGAATGTACGTGCGTTCATGTGTGCCTGCGTGGAGATCTGAGGTTGGCTGGTAGGGTGGACCTCTGCGCATAATCACATGTGTGTGCAATCAGAGCCACGTCTGGATTTCGTGGAATGTGGATTCTTTGGTGTGAGTGTATCTGTGGATGTGTGCGAATGTACGTGCGTTCATGTGTGCCTGCGTGGAGATCTGAGGTTGGCTGGTAGGGTGGACCTCTGCGCATAATCACATGTGTGTGCAATCAGAGCCACGTCTGGATTTCGTGGAATGTGGATTCTTTGGTGTGAGTGTATCTGTGGATGTGTGCGAATGTACGTGCGTTCATGTGTGCCTGCGTGGAGATCTGAGGTTGGCTGGTAGGGTGGACCTCTGCGCATAATCACATGTGTGTGCAATCAGAGCCACGTCTGGATTTCGTGGAATGTGGATTCTTTGGTGTGAGTGTATCTGTGGATGTGTGCGAATGTACGTGCGTTCATGTGTGCCTGCGTGGAGATCTGAGGTTGGCTGGTAGGGTGGACCTCTGCGCATAATCACATGTGTGTGCAATCAGAGCCACGTCTGGATTTCGTGGAATGTGGATTCTTTGGTGTGAGTGTATCTGTGGATGTGTGCGAATGTACGTGCGTTCATGTGTGCCTGCGTGGAGATCTGAGGTTGGCTGGTAGGGTGGACCTCTGCGCATAATCACATGTGTGTGCAATCAGAGCCACGTCTGGATTTCGTGGAATGTGGATTCTTTGGTGTGAGTGTATCTGTGGATGTGTGCGAATGTACGTGCGTTCATGTGTGCCTGCGTGGAGATCTGAGGTTGGCTGGTAGGGTGGACCTCTGCGCATAATCACATGTGTGTGCAATCAGAGCCACGTCTGGATTTCGTGGAATGTGGATTCTTTGGTGTGAGTGTATCTGTGGATGTGTGCGAATGTACGTGCGTTCATGTGTGCCTGCGTGGAGATCTGAGGTTGGCTGGTAGGGTGGACCTCTGCGCATAATCACATGTGTGTGCAATCAGAGCCACGTCTGGATTTCGTGGAATGTGGATTCTTTGGTGTGAGTGTATCTGTGGATGTGTGCGAATGTACGTGCGTTCATGTGTGCCTGCGTGGAGATCTGAGGTTGGCTGGTAGGGTGGACCTCTGCGCATAATCACATGTGTGTGCAATCAGAGCCACGTCTGGATTTCGTGGAATGTGGATTCTTTGGTGTGAGTGTATCTGTGGATGTGTGCGAATGTACGTGCGTTCATGTGTGCCTGCGTGGAGATCTGAGGTTGGCTGGTAGGGTGGACCTCTGCGCATAATCACATGTGTGTGCAATCAGAGCCACGTCTGGATTTCGTGGAATGTGGATTCTTTGGTGTGAGTGTATCTGTGGATGTGTGCGAATGTACGTGCGTTCATGTGTGCCTGCGTGGAGATCTGAGGTTGGCTGGTAGGGTGGACCTCTGCGCATAATCACATGTGTGTGCAATCAGAGCCACGTCTGGATTTCGTGGAATGTGGATTCTTTGGTGTGAGTGTATCTGTGGATGTGTGCGAATGTACGTGCGTTCATGTGTGCCTGCGTGGAGATCTGAGGTTGGCTGGTAGGGTGGACCTCTGCGCATAATCACATGTGTGTGCAATCAGAGCCACGTCTGGATTTCGTGGAATGTGGATTCTTTGGTGTGAGTGTATCTGTGGATGTGTGCGAATGTACGTGCGTTCATGTGTGCCTGCGTGGAGATCTGAGGTTGGCTGGTAGGGTGGACCTCTGCGCATAATCACATGTGTGTGCAATCAGAGCCACGTCTGGATTTCGTGGAATGTGGATTCTTTGGTGTGAGTGTATCTGTGGATGTGTGCGAATGTACGTGCGTTCATGTGTGCCTGCGTGGAGATCTGAGGTTGGCTGGTAGGGTGGACCTCTGCGCATAATCACATGTGTGTGCAATCAGAGCCACGTCTGGATTTCGTGGAATGTGGATTCTTTGGTGTGAGTGTATCTGTGGATGTGTGCGAATGTACGTGCGTTCATGTGTGCCTGCGTGGAGATCTGAGGTTGGCTGGTAGGGTGGACCTCTGCGCATAATCACATGTGTGTGCAATCAGAGCCACGTCTGGATTTCGTGGAATGTGGATTCTTTGGTGTGAGTGTATCTGTGGATGTGTGCGAATGTACGTGCGTTCATGTGTGCCTGCGTGGAGATCTGAGGTTGGCTGGTAGGGTGGACCTCTGCGCATAATCACATGTGTGTGCAATCAGAGCCACGTCTGGATTTCGTGGAATGTGGATTCTTTGGTGTGAGTGTATCTGTGGATGTGTGCGAATGTACGTGCGTTCATGTGTGCCTGCGTGGAGATCTGAGGTTGGCTGGTAGGGTGGACCTCTGCGCATAATCACATGTGTGTGCAATCAGAGCCACGTCTGGATTTCGTGGAATGTGGATTCTTTGGTGTGAGTGTATCTGTGGATGTGTGCGAATGTACGTGCGTTCATGTGTGCCTGCGTGGAGATCTGAGGTTGGCTGGTAGGGTGGACCTCTGCGCATAATCACATGTGTGTGCAATCAGAGCCACGTCTGGATTTCGTGGAATGTGGATTCTTTGGTGTGAGTGTATCTGTGGATGTGTGCGAATGTACGTGCGTTCATGTGTGCCTGCGTGGAGATCTGAGGTTGGCTGGTAGGGTGGACCTCTGCGCATAATCACATGTGTGTGCAATCAGAGCCACGTCTGGATTTCGTGGAATGTGGATTCTTTGGTGTGAGTGTATCTGTGGATGTGTGCGAATGTACGTGCGTTCATGTGTGCCTGCGTGGAGATCTGAGGTTGGCTGGTAGGGTGGACCTCTGCGCATAATCACATGTGTGTGCAATCAGAGCCACGTCTGGATTTCGTGGAATGTGGATTCTTTGGTGTGAGTGTATCTGTGGATGTGTGCGAATGTACGTGCGTTCATGTGTGCCTGCGTGGAGATCTGAGGTTGGCTGGTAGGGTGGACCTCTGCGCATAATCACATGTGTGTGCAATCAGAGCCACGTCTGGATTTCGTGGAATGTGGATTCTTTGGTGTGAGTGTATCTGTGGATGTGTGCGAATGTACGTGCGTTCATGTGTGCCTGCGTGGAGATCTGAGGTTGGCTGGTAGGGTGGACCTCTGCGCATAATCACATGTGTGTGCAATCAGAGCCACGTCTGGATTTCGTGGAATGTGGATTCTTTGGTGTGAGTGTATCTGTGGATGTGTGCGAATGTACGTGCGTTCATGTGTGCCTGCGTGGAGATCTGAGGTTGGCTGGTAGGGTGGACCTCTGCGCATAATCACATGTGTGTGCAATCAGAGCCACGTCTGGATTTCGTGGAATGTGGATTCTTTGGTGTGAGTGTATCTGTGGATGTGTGCGAATGTACGTGCGTTCATGTGTGCCTGCGTGGAGATCTGAGGTTGGCTGGTAGGGTGGACCTCTGCGCATAATCACATGTGTGTGCAATCAGAGCCACGTCTGGATTTCGTGGAATGTGGATTCTTTGGTGTGAGTGTATCTGTGGATGTGTGCGAATGTACGTGCGTTCATGTGTGCCTGCGTGGAGATCTGAGGTTGGCTGGTAGGGTGGACCTCTGCGCATAATCACATGTGTGTGCAATCAGAGCCACGTCTGGATTTCGTGGAATGTGGATTCTTTGGTGTGAGTGTATCTGTGGATGTGTGCGAATGTACGTGCGTTCATGTGTGCCTGCGTGGAGATCTGAGGTTGGCTGGTAGGGTGGACCTCTGCGCATAATCACATGTGTGTGCAATCAGAGCCACGTCTGGATTTCGTGGAATGTGGATTCTTTGGTGTGAGTGTATCTGTGGATGTGTGCGAATGTACGTGCGTTCATGTGTGCCTGCGTGGAGATCTGAGGTTGGCTGGTAGGGTGGACCTCTGCGCATAATCACATGTGTGTGCAATCAGAGCCACGTCTGGATTTCGTGGAATGTGGATTCTTTGGTGTGAGTGTATCTGTGGATGTGTGCGAATGTACGTGCGTTCATGTGTGCCTGCGTGGAGATCTGAGGTTGGCTGGTAGGGTGGACCTCTGCGCATAATCACATGTGTGTGCAATCAGAGCCACGTCTGGATTTCGTGGAATGTGGATTCTTTGGTGTGAGTGTATCTGTGGATGTGTGCGAATGTACGTGCGTTCATGTGTGCCTGCGTGGAGATCTGAGGTTGGCTGGTAGGGTGGACCTCTGCGCATAATCACATGTGTGTGCAATCAGAGCCACGTCTGGATTTCGTGGAATGTGGATTCTTTGGTGTGAGTGTATCTGTGGATGTGTGCGAATGTACGTGCGTTCATGTGTGCCTGCGTGGAGATCTGAGGTTGGCTGGTAGGGTGGACCTCTGCGCATAATCACATGTGTGTGCAATCAGAGCCACGTCTGGATTTCGTGGAATGTGGATTCTTTGGTGTGAGTGTATCTGTGGATGTGTGCGAATGTACGTGCGTTCATGTGTGCCTGCGTGGAGATCTGAGGTTGGCTGGTAGGGTGGACCTCTGCGCATAATCACATGTGTGTGCAATCAGAGCCACGTCTGGATTTCGTGGAATGTGGATTCTTTGGTGTGAGTGTATCTGTGGATGTGTGCGAATGTACGTGCGTTCATGTGTGCCTGCGTGGAGATCTGAGGTTGGCTGGTAGGGTGGACCTCTGCGCATAATCACATGTGTGTGCAATCAGAGCCACGTCTGGATTTCGTGGAATGTGGATTCTTTGGTGTGAGTGTATCTGTGGATGTGTGCGAATGTACGTGCGTTCATGTGTGCCTGCGTGGAGATCTGAGGTTGGCTGGTAGGGTGGACCTCTGCGCATAATCACATGTGTGTGCAATCAGAGCCACGTCTGGATTTCGTGGAATGTGGATTCTTTGGTGTGAGTGTATCTGTGGATGTGTGCGAATGTACGTGCGTTCATGTGTGCCTGCGTGGAGATCTGAGTTGGCTGGTAGGGTGGACCTCTGCGCATAATCACATGTGTGTGCAATCAGAGCCACGTCTGGATTTCGTGGAATGTGGATTCTTTGGTGTGAGTGTATCTGTGGATGTGTGCGAATGTACGTGCGTTCATGTGTGCCTGCGTGGAGATCTGAGGTTGGCTGGTAGGGTGGACCTCTGCGCATAATCACATGTGTGTGCAATCAGAGCCACGTCTGGATTTCGTGGAATGTGGATTCTTTGGTGTGAGTGTATCTGTGGATGTGTGCGAATTGTACGTGCGTTCATGTGTGCCTGCGTGGAGATCTGAGGTTGGCTGGTAGGGTGGACCTCTGCGCATAATCACATGTGTGTGCAATCAGAGCCACGTCTGGATTTCGTGGAATGTGGATTCTTTGGTGTGAGTGTATCTGTGGATGTGTGCGAATGTACGTGCGTTCATGTGTGCCTGCGTGGAGATCTGAGGTTGGCTGGTAGGGTGGACCTCTGCGCATAATCACATGTGTGTGCAATCAGAGCCACGTCTGGATTTCGTGGAATGTGGATTCTTTGGTGTGAGTGTATCTGTGGATGTGTGCGAATGTACGTGCGTTCATGTGTGCCTGCGTGGAGATCTGAGGTTGGCTGGTAGGGTGGACCTCTGCGCATAATCACATGTGTGTGCAATCAGAGCCACGTCTGGATTTCGTGGAATGTGGATTCTTTGGTGTGAGTGTATCTGTGGATGTGTTGCGAATGTACGTGCGTTCATGTGTGCCTGCGTGAGATCTGAGGTTGGGCTGGTAGGGTGGACCCTCTGCGCATAATCACATGTGTGTGCAATCAGAGCCACGTCTGGATTTCGTGGAATGTGGATTCTTTGGTGTGAGTGTATCTGTGGATG